>NC_057813.1:582499683-582562868 GCF_018294505.1 Triticum aestivum | reverse complement strand
GAGAGAAATGGGTATTCACGAAGAGATTGTGCAGGCCTTGAGGTGGGCAGGGGCCGGGTGAGGGTGTCAAAATGTGTGCGTTGATGCATGTGTTGCATGCGATCGTGCGAGGGATGGACGAATCGAGAGAGATGGTTGTTGTGTTACGGATGCTCATCTCTCTCTCTCTCTCTCTCTCTCTCTCACACACACACACACACACACACACACACACACACAAGTAAACTAGAAGACTGTTCTCTCATGTATACACAACGTATCGGCATCTGTCTATGTCTCACTCATGCATGATCATTTGCACATTCACACCTCTCTATGTCTGTATCACACACACACCATCTCCACATTTCCCTTCCGCCACAACACACATATGGACACATACACACGTTCTCTCTCAGTGACACACACAAAATCAGTATTAAAAAAACTAGGGCGCACCTAAAACGTCCAAATCCAAATAAACACGAACTGGAGCTAAATTGAAATATATGGAAATATTGCAACGTCAAGAACTTTCCCAGGAAAAAAAGTTGAGTAATATTCGAGGATTGTTTTCACACACACAAAAAGGTTCTGTGGATGTGCTTCGAGCACGACACGGTGATGCACCGTTCGATTGACCGCGCGGCCGCGGTTCACGCGCTTGCACAGGATTCCGTATCGTAGCTATGGTACTAACTAATAAAAGGAGCGCTGCCTAAGTCTAATGTTTACGTGTACTAGTACGGTTTTCTTTTAAGTTTGACCAACCTTATATAAAACTAAAGTAAGCTCCCACGCGCGCATTCATCAATATGCTCCGGGCAACAATTTCTCGCCCATCACCGCCGTGTCGCCGCCATACCTGTGACATGAAGCTGAAGGCTCGCCCGCTCACATCGTCTGCAGTCCCTCCTCGCGATGTCATCGCACTGCCAAGTACGCGAGCAGCTGGTGGAGACGCGTCTATGCACGCAGCGTATGAAGAAGAGGACAAGCACGTGCTCCAGCACGCCGGCGAGGAGGAACTAGCGTGTCATTGTCGTCTCCGCCCATGCCGAGGAGGCGCGCATGGTGGATGTCGCGGCGGAAGCTGGTCGCGCATGCGTCGAGCCTGCAAACCGGGTGCGGATGCGAAATCTACCTTCGAGACCTTGAATGCCACATGGATCCTACAATCTGAAGGAGCAATTTGGGTCAGTCGACTCTTGTCAGCCGTTTGATGCAACATGGATGGCTAGAAGGGCTTCTTCCACCTCTTCTGCCGTCTTCTTCCTTCGCTCCGTCAAACTTCTTTCACAAATCGACTGACCCAAATTATACTACTAGTACGAACGTATTAAGTACAGTAGGAACACGAAGATACGAGCGGTAGTACCAGCTGCAAGAAGAACAGTAGTAAGACATAGTACTAGTAATACTGTACGTACTAAAGAGTTCAAATAACGAGAAAGAACATAAACATAGTTCTGTTGGGGCCTCAGCACAACACACCCTTGAAAATAAACTAAGCAACTAGTCCGCTTGACACTGCAGTAGAACCAGCATGAGCGGCGGCACTGCAACCTACTCGGAGTCCGAGTCCACGTCTTCGTCCTTCTTCCTCTTCCTCTTCGCCGACGCTTCTTTGCTTGAAGCAGACACTAGGCTCTCCTTCTTCATCCAACCCTTGTAGATATTTAAAAAAAGGTAGGCATCCATTGCTGTGTGCAGGATGTGAACTTCATCTAATGTCTTCGACTCCCATGCATGATGAAACTCGTGATGAGGTTTCTTCAGTTTAGCGTACGAAGGATCAATCATGGCTGCTGCCAGGGTCAGCATTGAAGGTTGAGAGGAGGACACCAGGCTTGCCTTCTGGAGATCAAAGGGCTGGCCTACAACGAGACCTATCCGACGCAGGACATCCCTGTCGTTCTTAAAGCCTACAGTAACGAATTTCACTTTGTTGTCCTTGAGGAAGTTCTTAAAATCCTGGCACTCAACGTCGGCATGGCATATGTGGTAGACCAAGCAAACGTTATGTACGCAAACCTGGATCACGGCGGGCTTCTTCCTCTCTTCGTCCTTTAGATCCTTCTCTCGTCCCAGGACTGTGGTGTACTCAACATCTAGCCCAGCGACCCACTCATCCGTTGAACTGTTGAACATGCGTAGGAAACGAGCAAGGCATGCTTTCACCGTTGTGGATCCACATGTGTAGATGATGATGAACTCATCGCCGGTGATGGCTCTAACCTGGTACTAAGCGCTGACCATGGAGATTTGGGAGGCCATGGATTTTGGAGGAGGGTTAGGAGAAGTTGAACTGTTGTACCCCACAAAAAAAACTGGGAGCAAACTAATGTGAAAGGACGGGACGACTGGGAGCGAATTGTTGTAAGGTAGAAGACGGGGACGAGTAGGGCGTGCGAATGGCATGGGATTGCTGGCTTGCCCGATGGATAAACAGCTGCAAGCCCTCAAAGAGTTCCTGAGAACTATGCGGGACCCACTAATGTCATGTCTACTAGACCCATATCGTAGGCCTGACGGTATAGCTTCTGCCTGTTTGCACGCCATGCCGGCGCGTGGATGTAACTTCACTTAATTCCATCAACCATTGTGTCTCCCACGACCTTCGCCTCCCTTGCACGGTCGCGCCCTTTGAGAGTTCGACCGGCTATAAATGAGCAATTTTTTTTGCCTACTCCGCATGCATGATTCACCACACAGGGTGGTACGTTATTTACAAGAATACCATCTAATCTATTGTCAAAGCTATACTTAGCGATTAAGTGTGCCACTTTATCGGCCGAACGGCTAATCTTTGACAATTGAAGATTGTTGATCAACTTCGAGATGCTCAACGCTTTCATCTTCAGGTCACGCATAGCAGACCTGTCATAGTCCCCCGATGCAAGGGACGCTACCACAAAAGTGCAATCAGTCTCTAAAATTACAGGACTATGAAGAGAAATACCTATGTAGAGATTGGCAATGCAAGCCCTAAGCTCCGCTTCCTCCACGCTTTGACAGGCATCAATCAAATCCCACGACCAAATTTATACTAAAAATATCAATATATACAATACTGATTATAATGAGCATAAGAAGTACGTTTATAATGAGTGTAAAAATATTGATTTGACATTGTGAATGTTGATAGTACATTTTTCTATAAGTCTGGTGAAAGTAGAGGTACATTGACTTCAGACAAAACTTAAATGCACAATGCAGACTAGTTCCTCCGTCTAGGTGCGTGCCATGTCCTATCTTGTCATCACAACAAGGTTAGCTATTAGAGTACCACTACCTCCCTTCTAGTTTAAAGGGCTCGATTCAAAATTTTCACCTACTCTTAGCAAGATAGTAGAGGCGGTGGAATAGTTTTTGAAGTCTGCAAAAGTACTCAACTAATGTTGTCGTTCTTCACAAAAAAATGTGTTTACCAATGCATGCATGAACACTAGTTACTCTAACCCCTCTCTCTTCTTTAATTATTTGCCACATCAGCATGTTTGCTATTCCCGTGTGCATGATACCAGCTAAGATAACACCATTATGGCCAGCCTTAATCATCACATGCAATAATTTAGTGCACCTTGAAATATGAACTTGTGTGGGGCGTGTATGTTTTTAATGACTTGAGACTATACCTAGCCCGGCATGCAAGGTGACTTATTATGCACCGTTCCCCATACCTGCAGGAAGCCGTTAGTCTCCAAATCTTTTCCTCTCTATGTGTGGAAACAATATTCCTGCCAAACTCTCCTTCTCACTCCGGCGGTCCCACCACTCCACCCCGTGTGAAAAAATCTGCATGCATGACTCTCCTTCCCCCACGCTCGTCCAATCCGTTGTGACCAACAATATTTCCACCCCTTCCCTCCCCCGTAATTTACTCCAACAAATATGCCCACGTAGTTGTTACTTAACTGCAGGTGCGTTGAGTCACTGACATATGGGCCCAACAGGGGTCTAGCCCACATGTCAGTGATGCAACTAGACCTACAGTTAAGTCAGTGCAGCTCAGTCCATATCTTATGTAGGTGCGCCATTGCTCGCTATAAATACTGCGCCTCCCACGACATCGCTTTCTCCTCCCCCTCACGTTCATGTTCATCGCTAACTCCTCCCCCTCCCTCTCATGTCGACCACCATGGCATCTCCCCTCCGAAGCCCTAGGAGCCCCTCGCTGCACCGCGCGGACGGTCACCCGTCACTGTTCCGTTCCTCGCCGCCACTAGTAGAGGAGGACGCGTCGGTGTTCCAATCCTCGCCGCTACGCGAAGCGTCGTCGTTCTGTTCCTCACCGCCACTAGTCGAGGAGGACGCGTCGGTGTTCCCCTCCTCGCTGCGACGCGACGCATCGCTGTTCTGTTCCTCGCCGCCACTAGTCGAGGAGGACGCGTCGGCCTTCCACTCCTCGCCGCGACGCGTCGAGGTAGACGCGTCGGCGTTCCCAATCTCGCCAGCACGCGCGTTGGAGGACGCGTCGGCTCCCCGCTACGAGGAGAACGCCGCGCCACCCATCGAGCCCCCCAGCCTTGAGGAGATTTGGAAAGAAATGGATGTCGCCTTGTGGGAGGCTTTGCCTCCAGCAGAGCGCGCGAAAATAGAGGCAGAGAAGAAGGCCGAGGAAGAGAAGCGCACCACGGAACAAGCTGCATGGGAGGCCTATGTCGCGTCCGAGAGAGTCAGGCAATTGGCTCTTTGGCAGAAGGCTCGTGCGAGGGCCGTGAGGGTGGCAGAGGACGCCCGTGCCGACGCCCTGAATGTGGTCGGGCCCAAGCGCCTCATTACGCTTAGCGGTATGTGGACCCGGTGCACGCTTCCAGCAAGGAGGAGTACCTGTTGGCACCGAATCACCACACCGGTGAGATCGCGCTCGCCCGCCGGCAAGCCGCCAATCTGTACCTCGCGAGTTGCGAGGCTGAGGAAGAGGCATTGTGTCGGCGCGCTGGGAAACGGCCGTGTACCAGGGCACTCATGGCGCGCCGCAAGCGCTCCTGCAAGCGCCGTGGCTTTTAGGAGGAGTATAATTTTTGTTTCGTAAGGCGATCTCATTTGTTTTGGGACGCAAATGATAAATCCCGAACGTTCAGGAATTTTTAGCGTCCTTAATTAAGTATGTAAAAGGGAAAGTTTGGAAACCTTGTGTATTCGTACGCATTTTGCAAGTACGTGCATATAGCACAAGCTTTACTATGTACAATCGCTCTACACGTCTCTCTCGATATATGCTTGCAGACTGTGCTACTCCCTCCGTCCAAGTCAATAAGTCATCTTTGGTTGTGCGCCGTGACCAAGAAGGAGGGAAGACTTATACACCTAGACAGAGGGAGTACTACTATTACTTATGTACGTGCAAATGCACGTTTTAACATTACAATGCGGTTTTTTTTGTAAAAGTGGAAAAACAGCACTAGTCAAGCTTGTGAAACGATTCAATGCAAAACAAATGCAAAAATTCTCATTTGATTGTTTACTTTTAGCTTCCTTCTCTGTGGTTATTTCTCCGTCGTACTTTGTACGGAGTATCTCACTAGTTGGAAAGGCATGCAAATTTCCAAACCGCTTCCTACACCCTGTATCGAATTTTTTGCCTAACAAGTTGTGTCGTGCAATTGGAATTCCAACTTGAGTACTACTACTAGTAGGAGTACCAGGGGCCAGTTCTTTTAGGCTTCTAGGTTAGTAATCCCATAACTACTACCTCCGTCCTGGTTTATTGGTCCCCATTGTAATCTGTGTCAAATTTTGCTCATAAATTTAACTAATGAAATGTTAGTGCATGTCACATGCACTACTCCATCCATCTAGGTGAGTAAGTCATCTTAGGCTGTGCACCGTGACCAAGGAGGAGGAGAAAACGAGAAACGTTAATGTTCATCTTAGGCTGTGCATGCAATGAACTAACCACTGCATGTCGTGTTTGATATCTCAAGTCATTAAAAGCATGCACACTCTTTATCTCTTATTTGTTGATATGTCAAGAAACAAGAAACGAGGTAGAAGTTAATGCATCGCGCCTAAGTGTTTTGGGATCATTTGGTTTTTGTAAGATGACTTACACACCTAGACGGAGGGAGTAACATTTTATCAGTTAAATATTTGGTCAAAATTTAGCACAAATTACAATGGTGAGGAATAAACCAGGACTAAGTAGTAGTTTAGAAGCCCAAATAAATGAGCGAGGCGCCTTATTGTTACTCTCCACTGTGAGTAGTCTTATGGGAAAAGCTGGGGAAGCCGCCAAAAGAACTGGCCCTAGGAGTAGTAGCTAGGGATCGTGTGTGCGAGATGAACTGGAGAAAGTAAATGTAGAGAGATGAAATGCAAAAAAGATAGAGGGATGTGATGGTTGCTTGTCCGTTTATTTTACCAGGCCACTTATTACTAGGAGTGGTTGGGTTTTGTGATATGACGGCTTTACTGCCGCGCCACGAGCGGGGTGAGAGGTGAGACTCCCGTGCAGCGCCGCCCTCCACACTTGTACTACTACATCGGTCGTGGTTTATTAGTCCCCCATTGAATTTGACTGAAGATTTAACTGACAGAATGGTAGTGCATGTCAACAAAAACTATATCATTGGATTCGTATTTGAACATAGTTTTGAATGATATAATTTTAGGTGACATGCATCAACATTTATCGTACTATATATAATGTGAGTTCAATTTTTGGTCGTACTAATCTATAGTAGTAAGGTGCCCGTGCGTTGCACCGAAGAGTGAAATGCATTGATCGGGGAGTTGTTTATTTTGACAAAAGGATGTAGGGGTCATCTCATGTGTAATGGGTATCGATAGGTTTCTTCGGATATTATTTCATCTCTAGAGCTCACAAACATCCGGGTGAAATAGATAAAAAGGTATCTTTTGCAAACAAAAGCGTTCAACTGTTCAACCTACATCCAAAACTTGTGAAGAAATAACACTTATTGTGCTTTGCAAGAAATGATCTTTAAGAATTAGTTTTTGAGTATCGATTGTTATACATGTTGGCTACAGATGACATGGCACTTTCTTATAGTCAACAGTTGGCTATACTATGAAGTAATATTAACCATGCCCTTATACACCTAGACGGAGGGATTAAATCAGGATGACTTGCAAGGGGGCAGAGGAGATGTAAGAAATGGTTCATCGTAAGTCTTTCACCAGTACTGTAGTAAAAATTCATACATGGAAGATTCTAGACTAAACCATAAATGGATACACTTTTATTCATGCATGATACTCTAATAGAGCAAGATCCTACATGGAAGTATCCACATGCTTAGACAGCGGATTACATTGAGCGAAGACTAATGATCAACATTTAACTTGATAATGCGTATGTCGAGGTGAACCTCCTTGGAGTCCCCGTGCACCGCGTCGGCGGGTAAAGCATGCCATGGGTTTTCCAAGTCCACATCGGCGGGATAGTCCCAGCTCCCCAGAGTCCAAGTCCGTTCGATGAGGCCGGTGTCGCCACCCACGTGTCCCGGAGGGGTAGTAACACTGACCATGCACCCGTATATCGGCATCGTGTCAGTGTCAGCATCAGCGGCGTAGCCCCTGACGCACACTACAGAGATGGTGCCCACGATCAAGAGGAAGACGCTGCCGTCCTCCTCCAATACTAGCAGGCGGTGGTGATCCTCCAGCGACTCCGGCATGGTGAACGGGTAGCATGTCTCGTACTTGATGTTCTCCGCCAAGGCCAGTAGTGACCGCTGCACGCATCCGTGAGGTGATGCACCATGTCCGTTGACGAGCCCCAAAATGGCATCGGGCACTCATAATAGTGGACGAAGGGCTCCTTGGAGGCATCGACCAGGCCGTCCATGAAACGGGAGTGGCTGTAGGGGACGTTGCACCAGTTGAATATATGAGCAAGTTACTACGAGAATTAATCTGAATAAGCACAAAATAAATCATGACGGCTATAACAGAGATGAAACTAATCATGTGGACTAGCATAGTAGTAGGATACAGAGTAGAAACATGAATTCTACCACGATTTCAAACAGGAAGGACAGAAACACATACGGTGCAACGGGAGCAGCACCGTCGGTGTTGAGGTTATCACCCATGTCGTTGAGGAAGAGGTTGCCGAGGTCGGGGAAGAAGTCGTCGTCGATGAAGTCGTGGCTGCCAGTAGTCGCTAGAGTGCGCTCCCCAAATGTCAACAGCGCCCGCCGTTTGTAGCACAGGAGGGAGTGGTTGTAGGGGATGTTGCGGCCACCGAATGGAGCATAGGAGTATCACACGAAGCAGTAGATGGTGTCCTTACTAGTACTCCCTAGTCTCTATCTATCTATATCTCTCTACTCTTATAAAAAGCAGAGTTGGTGATGATGGTATGCCTGCCATCTTGTAATATAGACCATCCGATCTATATCTGACGGATAGAAAGCCAACTATGACAATTTTACAAAAGATACCCGCACCTCTCTCCACATTTACATATAAGGCCTTGCCTCGTTCATCCTTATCTCCCACAACCTCCTGTTTTTCCCTTAAGTCTCTATCTCTACTACTCTTCTTTGTTTTTTATAACAAATCGAATAGTGTTGCGCCGTCTGCTGCACACGCGGCTGAACACTCCTCCTCGCCTCCATCATCACCAACTGAGTCTTTTATAGGAGTAGGAGTAGAGAAAAAACCGAGTTGGTGATGATGGTGTGCCGTGCAATGCACGGGCATCTTGCTATTTTTTCTGCATATAAGTCCAAACACCACGTAGACACAGTCTTTGAGCATGGTTCGTAGTCGTTCCACGCTCGGGCATTGAAGTTTCTAAGTATTTTAGATTAGAATATACTACTCCTCCGGTGCTAGTAGTAGAGCAGAGTCCTACTCTACTACTCTACTCAAGCAAGTTAGGGCATAGTACTGTAGGGAGTACCAGTACTGTGATCACTCAAGCAAGTTGTCTGGCATCGATATGACCCTATGTTGTTGGTATGTGTCTCGTAAGTCAAGCGGCATGCTGTAGTCATCATCACATGTCCACTTCCCGCAGCACATATTCGCTTCTCCATCTTTGTCCGCACATAATCTCGTCCAATCTTCCATCCCTGCTAAGGCGCCTCCCCCCCTTGTCCGAAACCCAAGCACTAACAATGGCAGAAGCGAGCAGTGTTCGCCGAAAGAGTGGCTGGAATTCACTCCCCACAGAGGTAATCAAGCTCATTGTTTCGCGTGTGGACAATCTCAGTACCATGCCGCTCGCCGCGTGCTCGTCGGGGCTGTACTGTTTACTCAAAGCCCTCAGGCCGGAGCTTTTTAAGCCAGCTCCTTGCTTGCTGATGCCGCCTGATCTTCAGAAACAGCGTGTCACGCAGCATAACGATCGTAGGGTGGCGAGCATCAACCCCCTTGACTGCGATCTGATCCCCGTCGGCCTCAGATACATTAATAGTATGTACTAGGTCGGCATGAACACGTCTTGGATGGTGCTCCTCGATGGTCGCGGCAGCTGGATACTCGTGGAGGTCTACACCCGGCGATTGATCCCCCTTCCTTCGATTAAAACTGCACTGCTTTGGCACCGCGACCCAGAATACTCGAAATCTTACAGTAGCCAACATGATACCAAGTTTGATTTGCTCAAGGTTGTAATCTGCCAAGTGCCCACAAGATCTGCGAATTATAAAGACTTCAGGCTAATTGTGTTCTTCAACCGCTGTCTCGCCTATCTGACAGGTCACTGCGGTAAGTGGATAAATCTGCATGTCCATCGCAGGATCATACATCCTCCATGGTTCTCTGATGCCATTGAACACAAGGGCTTCATTTACGCTGTCGACTCCTTCTATGGCTGGACGTATTGCTGGCCTACTCCAGTCATCGCTACAAACGGCTCTTTCAGCAGTATGTTACTTTCCTATCATATCATGATGGCTTGCTTATATTACTGTCAACATTTACTGAAAAAATATTCATGCTCATAACATGTTGTTCTTAAGATTGACTAAATCAAGAGCCCTTTTTTATTTGACTCCAACTTGATATGATGTTGTAGGCCGCCTGGTGTACCTACCCTCCTAATCCCAGAACCTTTCAAAGAAAAGCGGCATGGCAGTTGCAGGTGGTTCCTGGCTCGATCAGACAATGGCGAAAGATTGATCATCGTTCGCACGTACCAGACGTGTTATTTCGCGGAATATAATCACAGTCACTGCAGGGTCTTTGAGCAGGATCCCAGCTTCTCTAGGCCTTCAGGAATTTTTGACTAGAGGCTGGTAAGTAGCCTTGGTACACGCTCTCTGTTTTTCGGACTGAATTATCCGATTAACCAGGAGATAACTGACGGCAAGGATCATGATGGCAGCGCGGTTTCGTTCATCAGGCAAAACTATGTGTACACAGCGGTACCATGCGTCTCTGCATGCACCATACTCTGATGTGTACCGCCACGCTCTGCAGCCCAAAGTAGCAGAGAGGGTCGCAAGTATCAGACTTCGACCTGCTGGCTAGAGTTTCCCCCGTCAGGCACCCATCTGATTCAAGTCGTCAGCCAATCTCCACATCTTAATTAATAGTAACGTCTAACTGAGCCAGTTAGTTAGATGCGTACATTTGGTGTAGTAGGATCTTTATTTAGTTTGATGCATACACTTGTTCTTTTTTGGTAGCCCTTTTGTAATGATGGCTGATGTTTGGTTTGGAAGAGAGAGCTGCATCTTCACTCTTCTAGCCTGCTTACTGCTTCTGTTGCACCCCCAGCCCTGGTTGCTGCTGCTGTTGTTTTCAATGTACAGTCACTAGTATATTTCGTCTGTTGGTTGAATGAATGTGTTGTTAGAATGACAAAGACAATGTTTTGGAAGTCGTTGCACGGTTCGAGCCTTTAGTGCCCCGTACTGTACATAGCTCATACTATTTCTCGTACGGAACACATTTTCCACTTGTTGATAACATGCAGCCCACTGATGAAGGCCCATTAGAGAAGTCCATAATTAACTGGAACGGAGGCTCTCACATGAATCTGGCCCAGGTACATGCTCATGGTCCCCTAAACATAAATAAGTAAATAAATAAATAAAGCTAAATGCTCATGCACCACTTCTTTGGGAAAATAGGTAGCCCAGTATTTCTTTTTGAAGAATACCCAAGCTAGGCCTATTTGTTTTCTCCGAATTACTGGGCTGCAAATCTTTCAAGACGAGGAGGGGTGCATTCCGTCCTGGCCGAATAGTATGGTCAATGTCTGTTAAAAGTAATATCAAAAGGGGTTGAAAATTCCAAAAAAATTATAGCAAATGGGATATTAGTTTCTTTTTTTGTTTTTGTACTTCACTGATATCTTATACGTATTTCATTGGATTTAACATGACATAGTACTAATTTATTTTAAAATTTGTTTTAGTATGGCTATTAATTTTTGGATTAAGAATATTTTGTTCCCCAGCAAAAATTTGCGAATTTTCAAAATTTCCCACATATTTAGTTAATTTTTTGACCCTGGTACTGACCAGAAAATGGCCATCAATTCTAAAAATGGAAAACGGGCAGCAATAAATTCCATATGAATTAGAAAATGAGGAAAAATTATAAAAATAATAGAAAATGGGTTGTACACGCCATAGATTTCGAGGCTGACTTGTGTACGCAAGGCTTTGTCAGTGAACACACGATTCTAGCAGCAGTGATTGTTGGATGTCCATGCAATGGCCGACGTGCTTCTTCAATCTCCGATCTTCCTACTCCAGCCGCCTAAACTAGCGCTGGCGGGACTGCCTACTCCCTCCTCTTGTGGCCCTCTGTGATGCCGCGCAGGCTTCCCCGGCCCACCCTACTCCCTCCGCTGGCCTGGCCGCATGCAATCAACTTCCTCCTTATTACGCGAAAAAATGATTCCTCCCACTGACATCTGGGGCGCACCGGTTGCGAGGCTGACCTATGGGCCTACTAAGTTGACGCGCACACATGGCTTGTCAACTTAGTCAACAAATGATTCTAGCGGCGGTAACCGTTGGATTTGAATCGAACGGTCCTGCTGCTTCTTCAATCGCTGCTCTTCTTGCACCAGCCGCCCAAACCGGCGCCGAGGAGACCGCCTCCTCATCGCCCCTACTACTCCCACTGCTAGCCAGGCCCTTCGGCGACGGCAGCCTCACACCACAGTCGAACAAGTGAACCCTCGTACTCCTCTCCGCGTGGGCATCCACTGCCGCGTCGTCCCCTTCCTAGGCCTCGCCGTCGTCCATCACCTTGGTGCTCTCGGCGCGGTGTGGTCAATGTGGTCAACGACATTCCATCGGAAGAGTATTGTGCGTGGAGAGGCTGACAGCTGGGTCCACGGCCACAGCCCAGTTTTTTTGTGATTTGCCAAGTAAGTCGCTTTGTCAGGCCTGTTGGGCTGCAAATCTTTCAAGACGAGGAGAGCTTTCATTCGGCTGGCCGAGAAAATGGCCCATCGGTAATGAGAAATGGGATGTAAATTTTTAAAACACATCAAACCGGCAATTAGTTTCAAATATATTTTTTTTATTTCGAGATTTTAAATTACATTATTTTTTATGCCTAGAGAATTTGTTGGATTTTATATTGATATACATTTATTTTTAAAATCAGTTTGAATGTGAGTCAAAATTTCGGGATTAAAAACAGTTCGGACCGCACCGAAATATGCACATTTTCGTATAATTTTTTAACCGTGGCCACAATATGGGCTGTAATGCTAACAAAAAGAATATGGGCTCCAAAAAAACTTTAAGAATTAGCAAATGGGCTGTAAATAATTAGAAATAACGGCAGATGGGTTGTATGTTGTTTTCCACAGATTTGAGGCTTTCCTGGAAAAAAAAGGTTGACGCACAAGCAGTGACTGTTGGATGTCCATCCAACGGCCATCGTGCTTCTTCAATCTGTGCTCTTCCTGCTCCAGCCGTTCAAACAAGCGCCGGCGGGACTGCCTGCTCCCTCCTCCCCACGGCCGGCTGTGCTGCCGCGTAGGCCTCACCGCCCCCATCGTACTCCCATCACTGGCCTAGCCATCCCTCTACTCACCCACACCTGCTGTTATTCTCCGGCGGCGGCAGACAAACCAGTAAACCCTCGTACAGTCGTACTCCCCTCCACGTGTGAAACAACTGCCGAGTATTCCCTGCCTCTGTGTCGTTCCCTTCCTAGGCCTCGCCGTCGTCCACCGCCCTGGTGCTCTCGGCGCGGCCTGGTCAACATGGTCAACGACCGACATGCATCTGAAGTGGACTGTACGTGGAGAGGCCGACAGCTGGGTCCACGGCCGCACGCAAGGAAATGCCTCCTTATTACGCACAAAATAATGATTCCTCCACCTGACATCAGGGACCCACCGAAAGGGCCTTTGTATTTTGCGAAAAAAACGTTACCGCCACTGACAGCTCGGACCCACCAGCTATATCTTCGCACGCAAGGAAGTGCCTCCTTATTACGCACATAAAAATCAATACTCCCCCTGTTAGCTGGGACCCGGTATAGTGGCAGGCTGACTTGTGGGCCTACTAAGTTGACGGGGACGGAGGGCTTTGTCAACTTAGTCAATATGAACGATTCTAGCTGCAGTGACCGTACGATGTCCATCCAACGGCCGTAGTGCTTCTTCAACCTTTGGTCTTCTTGCTCCAGCCGCCCAAATCAGCACCGGTCGTGCCTTGTGCTCCTGCCTCCCGTGGGCGGCTACGATACGGCAGAGGCCTCACCGCCCCCTACTACTCCCACCACCGGCCAGGCCATCCCTCTACTCACCCACACCCCTTGTTATTCTGTGGCGACGGCAGCTTCACACCGTGTTGGTGGAAAATGACACCTATGGGATCACTAGAATCCGTTCTACGGGTGCGGGGTGCGGAATCGTGAGAAGAGCGGGACTAGTGGATGGCACAAAGGGGATTTACCCAGGTTCGGGCCGCAAAGATGCGTAAAACCCTATGATCCTGCTTTGGTAGTTGTATTACTATTCTTCAGCTCTCGAACTAGCTCCGGGTGCCGCGAGGTTCAAAAGAGCGGAATCCCTTCTCAGTATGCCATGGGCATCCTTTTATAGGCAAAAGGGGCTTCCACAATGGCACACAGGAGGTGGGAAGTGCTACAGCATTGCGAGGTTATCGCTAGTATTACAGGACAAGACACATTAAATGCGGGGCTTAGGTGTCCTTCACTTTATTGGAGGAACGGGGGTGAGGCCCGTCCCGTCCGTCGCCGCCCCTCCTGGCTTCGACACACGCCCCGTCCAGCAACGCATGCAGAGCCATGTAGGCAGGCAGGCAGCTGAGGTGGCGTGGTGGTGGAGCCTCCATGAAGGTCTGCGTGCTGCCATGCAGGTGCCTGCCCAGCTGGTTGGGTCGGCGGCTGTGCACGAACGGTGGTAGGAACTTGGCTGGTGCGGGCTTGCAGTGGCCTTGCCGGGGCGCTTGGCGATGGCCTTGCCTGGTGGCCCGGCAAGGGTCTTGCCGTGGCGCACTGGCTTCCCCGACAAGGATCTTGCCGGGGGGGCCTGTGGGTTCCTTCGGTGAGGATGGTTGCCTTCCTATCCTATTTTGATCTTGATTGCTCTTTGTCTTCACAAAGATCTGCATGCCACCACGGAGGTGCCTCCCGAACCCTGTCCCAACGCGACTGCTCGGCATTGGTGGGCTCGAAGGTGGCTTGCTCGGCGGGTGGGGACGAGCTGCCCCGGCAAGGATCTTGCCGGGGCTGCTGAGGCCGCCCTCAGCAAGGGTCCTTGCCGGGGCAACCTGCAGTGCACGTGCGACCTTTGTGGTCTTGGTCCTTTGTTGTTCTCTTTGCTTGTCCCTGTGGCTTTGGCTTTTCTCCGGCTTCCCTCTCTTGCCTTGCTCATGTGTGGTCGTGGCAGGTGGCTCTGACTGCCCGTGCACAAGTAAAGGCGTCAAAAGCTAGGCCCCTACTTTTGTACATCGATAGGAGCCCCCGGGCCTGGGTCACACATAGGTGCAGCACGTTGTTGGGCCAGGCCTAGAACGGTGTGCGGGCAGTCGAGGCGGATTTTACCGCGGCCACTGTTTCGCTCGTTGTGCTTCCCCATGACCCGCGTCGAACGTGCGACATGGGGGTCATGCGCGCATGACGTGGGGATGCTGGCGTCACCTTGTGGTGGACAGTAAAGAGGTGGCTTGCGTGTCTCTTTGAGACCGCAGGGCCGCCCCCCATTTACTGCCCTCGCTCGGGAACCGTCGCTCCACGCGTCCCATTGCGTCCGCCCCTTGCGCCACGTTTGCTGCATGCAGAGCGAATGACAGGTGCAGGGGTCATGGGTAGTCGCGCGCGTGCAGGTTGATTCCCTTGCGCCTTTAGTGGCGCAGGGAGGGCGGTCGATGGCCCCACTCGCTGCCACTCCAAGAGGCCGGATTGGCTGGGAGGGGGCGGCCGAGCCTCGCCCTCGTCTCTTTATAAATAGGGGAGCGAGAGGGACAGTGCCTCTCAGTCCTTTACCATCTGCCTCTCTCCATTCCTGCTTCCTTTCTTCTTTTGCCATGGCGAGGGGGCGTGGCGATGCTTCGTCAGTGGCGGCGAGGGTTTCAGCCAGTCAACGCATCACTCCTCCTCAGGAACTCATAGCGGTGGAGCCGACCGCTAGAGGGAGGGGGAGGGGGCGAGGCCGAGGCCGCCGTGGAGCCCGGGGGAGAGGAGGATGGGGCGGCAGATCCTCCTTGCCCCCTCCAGCAGCCCTTCCCCCGATGGAGGGCCATGCTGGGAATAATCCCTGCGAATTCTTTGTCAGGCTGCGCCATCCGCCGCGCTGTCACCTTTCCTTCCAACCCCGGTTTGCGCGGGAGATGGAGCTGGATCCGCCGCAGGCGCTGCGGCTACACATGAGGGGTTGCGGGAACAGCGGCACATGGGTCGATGTCAAGTTCCCCGCCCCCCATGTCATGTATCTTCATCGAGGGTGGAAGACCTTCGCTCGCTTCCACAGCTTGATGGACGGGCTCGCTCTCCCTTTCAAACTAATGGAGGGCGGCCTCCTCTCCGTCAAGATCTTCGGGCACTTCGGGACCCGCGTGAGGTGCTGCATAGAGAGCTCCTCCGACGATGAAGTCCTCCTCAAGCGAGAGTGGCGAGGAAGACAACGGCAGCGATGACGAGGGCCGCGGGCGGCATGATGACGGGTCCGACTAGGCATCGGGCGTCGCTCCGAGCGGCAACGGCGGCCCCATCATCCGTGTCACCGGCTCCTTGAACTTCTCAGGGTCGCCTCCTTGGGCGGCTGGCGTAGGGAGGCTGCGGAAGAGGAAGAGGACGAGCGGCGAGGCCGTCAAGTCGGAGTACACGGACACCGACACCTTCGTCGCGTGTTGGCATCCTGCCGCCTCGTCTTCGAGCTCTGCCTCCAGCGCCACCATCACGATCCAGCCCTCGGACGGCCACCGAGATATCCTCTTGGTGTCTTCTGCCACTCGTAGCTCGCCTAGGCGCCCCTTTTTCCCTTCTGCCTTCTTGTTCCATTTCCTAAGGAGAGGGACAAGAAAGGGATTACGGGCACCTTATATCTTTTTAGTTCTGTAAGCCTTCGGGCCTTTGTTAGCTTTATAACTTGTATTCCCCTTGTTCATGTTTTTCATTTTGTATGAACTGTACCTGTACAGGATGTTTTTTAATGAAAAAGGGACGTTCGCCGGGATTACGTTCGTGGGAGAAACCCATGGCAAGGGGTGAATCCTTGTCATCTTTCAAGACAAACGTTTTTTTTCGGTAACAGGCCTTGCCGCCTCCCCACCTCGCTTGACCTTTCTCACGCTCTTGGCGGGGGTAAGGATGAGGTGGACTTAGGCCCCTTCGTTCCCCTCCTCTGCTGCCGCGGCTATGACCAGATCCAGACCTAGGACATAACCTTGGGTGCCGAAAAGAGGGAGCACAGTAGCTCAGAAATGGAACGGGGTTTCATGCATCCCAGTCCATAACGAAACGCATGATAGGGGATTAAAGACTTATTTGGGTCTGCGACCCCCAGCGATCTTGGCTTGCCGTGGAGAGATCCTCGTTCTCGCAGCCCCTGGCAATTCTGGCTTGCCGGGGCCCAGGCGCCGGTCCGTTTCCTTCCTTCTAGAATAGCTCGGCAAGAATATTTACGTGCCCTGCAAACCAAAGAAGACATGGAAGGACAGAGACGCATACTCGACCTCTAAGCCAGGGGTTAGTCACCGCCAAGCACTATCAACCCTAACCAAGGAAGAGACTTGACCTAGCATGTATGCTATAACTTAGGGCGCCAGCGCTTCGTTTAGTTATGCTCAGGGTCTGCGCCTGGCTTTGTACAAAGGGTTACATGCCTTGCCGGCAAGGCTTGTACAAAAGGATGACTTACCGGGAGGCCCGGCAGCCGCGCCTTACGGGTAAAACTTGTGAATATGCTCGATGTTCCAGGAATTGCTCACTGGGACGGCATCCTCAGTCTCCAGGCAGACTGCGCCGGGCCTGGTGACTTGTGTCACCCGATAAGGGCCTTCCCACTTCGGCGTCAACTTGTTGGAATTCTTTGTCGACTGAACGTGCCTAAGAACAAGGTCACCTTCCTCAAAGCTCCAGGCATGAACCTTGCGGCTATGTAGCGACACAAAGCTTGTTAGTAGGGTGCTGCTCTCACAGCCGCCCAGAGACGATCTTCCTCGAGGAGCATTGCGTCGTCTTGCCGCAGTTGTGCTTGCTCAAGCTCATCATAAGAGAGCACTCGAGGTGACCCGTGTATGAGTTCCGTGGGGAGAACTGCTTCTGCCCCGTAAACCAGGGCAAAGGGTGTCTGGTCGGTGGCTCGATTAGGCGTTGTTCTGATCGACCAAAGAATCGCCTCAATTCTTCAACCCAGCGCCTCCCGCTCTTGCGCAACCTGTCAAAAGCTTTCATCCTCAAGCCTTGCAGGACTTCAGCGTTTGCTCTCTCTGCTTGGCTATTGCTCCGTGGATGCACCACGGAGGCAAAACAGACCCTACTGACGAGATCCTCAATATACTGCATGAAGGCATGGTGTAGGACCTTGAAGTATGTCTAGAGGGGGGTGATTAGACTACTTGACCAATAAAAACTTAACCTTTTCCCAATTTTAGAGTTTGGCAGATTTTAGCTATTTTAGGTAAAGTCAAGCAATCATCACACAATTCAAGCAAGCATGCAAAGAGTGTATAGGCAGAGAAAATTAGAGCATGCAACTTGCAAGAAAGTAAATGGAAGGGTTTGGAGGATTCAAACGCAATTGGAGACACGGATGTTTTTGGCGTGGTTCCGATAGGTGGTGCTATCGTACATCCACGTTGATGGAGACTTCAACCCACGAAGGGTAACGGCTGCGCGAGTCCATGGAGGGTGTCAGGACCCCGACTCAATGCCACCTCGATCTAGCATGTAACACCTCATATCACTTTGCGGCCTCACGCATGGTATTCCCACGGGTGTCACGTTACCTTTGCCCGGGACCGTTTGCGCCTTTTGGCACACGTATATGATAGTGTCGCTAGCATCCATATGGTAAGGAGCCCGGGCTGACATGGCTAGTCGTAAACCCAAAGTGGCACAGACTTATAGGGACAGGCATCCATGACCCAGCATCGAACGTGTCGGTCATCAGCAAGTGAGTCCGGGCTGTAGCACTGGGCTAGCAGGACTCCGGTAAACCGGGCTGTAGCGGGCTAATAGGACTCCGGTATCCATCGTGTGACATTTCCCCGAAGGGACAGACACAGGAACGAAGAAGGACACATGCTGGCTAGCCTAAGTGTTCCGGAGCAGTAGCAAGCTACCATGGCTCAATGGAAGCACTAGGAGACATTTCCCGGTAAGAGAGGCTACTAAGAATAAACAACTAGATAGTCAGATCCCACACATACCAAGCATTTCAATCATACACACAACATGCTCGATATGTGCAAATACAACAAGGCATCACAACATGACTCTACAACACAAGTACTTTATTTAGAGGCTCAGAGAGCCATACATAGCATACACACAAGTACGGGCACACGACCCAGCATTCAAGTCATACAGACATACAAGCCAACAGCGGAAGTAACTTGTCTGAGTACAGACAACTAGTAAACTAAAAGAGGATTGGGTAAGCCTAGCTATACTACATGGTCCTTCACAAGCTCAGGATCACCACCTGGGCCTCAGTCTACTCATCGATGTCAACATCTACGAAGAACCTGTCAGAACGGGTTGTAGCATCTTTTGTAAAATGTAAATTAAAGCAACATGAGTACAAAGGTACTCAGCAAGACTTACATCAGATCCTACATACATGCACATTATCAAGAAGGGTTGGTGGGGTTATTGCAGCAAGCCAGCTTTGACTCTTGGCTAAGCTATCTTACGAGACACCAACTTGAAATGGTTTTTCACACACAAGTCCACTACTCACCCCTTCAATACACCACCGAGGATCCACCTCCGTCATCCTACGGAAGAGCCATCCTCGGCACTCACGCTTATCTTGAGGTTTTTAGTAGTATCCATTTACTTGTCTATGAACTGTATAGGCAACCAAGTAGTCCTTTACCGCGGACGCGGCTATTCGAATAGATAATGTTAACCCTGCAGGGGTGTACTTCTTCATACATGTTTCCACCACTTAGCGTCTGCACACGACATGTGCTCGGCAGACTTCAAGCGAAAGCCGACGTGGGTGTAGACGATGACCTACCTAAACACCTAAGTCTCTAGTCCAGGTTTATCGCCTATCCAGGTTTCATCTGTAGGGAGTCCGGCCGAAGTTTCCACATACGGCCCCGAACGATGTGTGCAGGGTTCCCGAGATACCTAACGGGTATCCGGTACACCGTGACACATACCTACCGCATCACATCCCACCCCGCGGGTCAACACTGTCCACGGCCTCCAGTAAGCTACAAACACCAGAAACTACTTGCAACTCCTGGACAAAGGACTAGGGTGGATAAGAAGTCGAGCGGGGTCATATTTCAGGGCCTAATGCATGGTAGTAGCTGAATCTTAAATCACACATAAAGATCTCAGTGCTTAAGGTCGGCTGCAATGAAACAACCCACCATGTACTCCTACATGGCCTCTCATCGATACCTTTACCAAATCGTGTTCAACACATCACTCTCATTACCGGCATGATCATTTCACTCTAGCCCATCACCCAGATGAACCAGACCTGACACGACTCTAAACATAGCAGGCATAGCAAGATAGGAACAACACATACATATGGCTCAATCAACTCCTACACATGCTAGTGGGTTTCATCTAGTTACTGTGGCAATGACAGGTCATGCAGAGGAAATGGGTTCAACTACCGTAGCACATAGCAGTTTGAAACGCGTTGTCTTAATGCAGTAAAAGAGAGCAGAAGCGAGAACATGGGATTGTATCGATATGATCAAATGGTTGGTTGCTTGCCTGATGGGTTGGTGCACTGGTATTGTTCTTCGTTAGGGTAATCGTGGTACTCCTCAGGGGCAGAACCTGCCGCATAGAGCACCGATACACAAACATCACCAAACAATGTGCAACAATATGATGCATGCATGAAACATGGCAAAATGAGTGTATTGGGCTAATGCAACTAAAACCAGATGGGTTTGAACCATTTTGAACCAAAGATTCAAGTTTCAAACTCATAAATGGCCCTTATAAGTGCTTTATCTTGTTCTGTACTAAACAGCAGGTTAAATTGTTTAAACATGCATGAAACCAGTACAGATGGATAGATTGGATTTTTCTGATCATTTTTCATATATAACACTTTGCATTTGGAGCTACAGATTAACTTCTATGATTTTTTGAAGTTTGTGGTAATTTCTGGAATTTCATGTGTAATAATAATTCCAGTAAATAAATTACTATGTCAGCATTACGTCAGGATGACGTCAGTGGTCAACGGAACAGTCCAGGTCAAACCTGACTAGTGGGTCCCGTGTGTCAGTGTAATTAGTCTAACTAAATATTAGTTAATACTAATCCTAATTAGTTAACAGGGCTGGGGCCCACCTGTCATTGACCCAGGGGGGTCAAACTGGGCCCACCCGGTCAAGTCAACGGGGTCAACTCGTCGGTGTTTAGCCGCCGGCGAGGCCAAACGCGGCCGCGAGAGTGCAATTGTGCGTTTCGGCGACCAAATGAGCGGCGGTGGGCATCTACGTGTAGCTGGGAGCAAGCCGCAGCTCTTGGTGGTGGTGGTTGAGCTCGGGGTGGCCGGAAACGGCGCCGGCGACGACTTTGGCGGTCGCCGGAGTTCGGCCGAGGTCGATCACGACGCTAGGGGGCACGGTGAGGCGCGTGGAGTGGTGCTACGGGTTCCTAAGAGTGCGGTGAGTGCGTTGGACACGGTGGTGTGGCCAGTGGGTGGCCGGAGTCACGTCGGCGACGAGCTCCGCGGCGGCGCATGCGGTGAAGCTTCATGTGCTCACTGTGGTGCATGAGAGCGAAGAAAGGGAAGGGGGGAAAGGTAGCTGGGCTCACGGCGGTCTCGAGGGAGTAGGCGGCGCGGTTGGGGACGAGCTGGTGCGGCGGCGACGGCGAAGGGGATCTCCAGCGATGGCAGAGTCGGGCGAGGTCGGTGCAGAGGCCTCGGGGCAAGCGAGCGCTCGGGGCTCGGCTAGCTCGAAGAAGAGGAGGGCGGCGGAGCTCCTGGACACGGCGGCACGGCGCAGGGACGACGGAGAGTGCGACTACGGCGACGGTGCGGCTGCGGTGGCGTCGGCCATGGAGCGGGAGAGCGAGGGAGAGAGGCAGGGGGAGAATGGATGTGTCCACAGGGTTCAGGGCACGACGTGGAGGTCGTCCAGGCCAACAGAGAGGCGAGGGGAGGAAGCAGGGCGACGGACAGCTACGTGGCGCGCGCTGGTGCCGCCGTCGAGCGCCTGCCTGCCTGCCTGGCGAAGGCAAGCAGCTCGCTCGAGCGGTTGCTGGGTTGGGCCGGCTAGGTGGGCTGGCTGGTGGGCTGCCAGGTTAGTTCCCTCTCTCTCTTTTTATTTCTGTTTTCTGTTATTTTCTGTAACTTTGTGGAATTACTAAAAATACCTAAACAACTCCAAAAATCCCCAAACTGCTCATGCCCACTGTTTAGAATATAAACAACATGGAACATTTTAGTTTAGGATTATTTGAGCATTTGAAATATTTTATATAATTTAAATGCCCAAACTCAAATACTTATGATTTAATTCAAAGACCTTAGGATGACCTAGAAAATTGTGCACCACTTTTGGCAGAGGTTCTGAACCAAGACAAAAATGATGGACATTTTAGAAGGGCATTTCAGGTTCATTGAAATTATTTTTACTAAACCCTAGTTGGATTCAGAGGGGGCTGGGGGTTCTGTCATCCCCATGTCAAGTTTCTGTTGAAAGAAATAGACATGATGCAACACTCTAATGCATGAACTAGCTAGGGTGTGACAACTCACCCCCACTCAAAAGAATCTCGTCCCGAGATTTAGGTTCCTCCGGGAAGAAGGCGGGGTACTCGAGTCGAAGACAATTCTCCCTTTCCCAAGTTGCTTCTTTCTCAGAATGGTGCGACCATTGAACCTTAAGAAACTTGATATTATGACGTCGAGTGTTACGCTCGGCTTGATCGAGGATACGAACGGGGTACTCTCGATACGTGAGATTATCTTGAAGATCAAGCGTTTCATGGTCCACTCCACGGATAGGATCCGAGAAGCAACGCCTGAGTTGAGAAACGTGGAAGACATCGTGGACTCTAGAGAGATGCGGAGTTAGTTCCAATTGGTAGGCAACTTCTCCTTGTTTAGCGAGAATACGAAAGGGTCCAATGTAGAGAGGAGCCAATTTTCCTTTTATACCGAAACGATGGGTTCCCTTCAGAGGAGTAACCCGGAGGTAAGCCTTCTCGTCAACCTCAAAAGTCATAACCTTATGTTTTCGGTCATATTGACTCTTTTGACGAGATTGGGCTGTTTTCAACTTTTCACGAACGATGCGAACTTGCTCTTCTGCTTCCTGGATCATATCCGGGCCAAAGAATTGTCTTTCCCCGGTTTCTGACCAGTTAAGAGGCGTTCGACACCTTCGTCCATAGAGAACTTCAAAAGGGGCTTTACTCAAGCTAGATTGATGGATGTTGTTATAAGCAAATTCGGCAAATGGAAGGCATTTCTCCCAATCCATTCCGAATGAGATAACAGAAGCTCGAAGCATGTCTTCTAGAATCTGGTTGACGCGTTCTACTTGACCACTTGATTGAGGGTGAAAGGCAGTGCTAAAGGAAAGGCGGGTTCCCATAGCATTTTGGAAACTTTCCCAAAATCGAGAGGTGAAGAGACTTCCTCGATCCGAGTTAATTTCCAGTGGAACACCATGGAGGGACACTATTCGGGAGATATACAAGTCTGCTAGCTGACTAGCGGTTATACTCTCGCGAACAGGCAAGAAATGGGCCACTTTGGAAAGACGATCGACAACGACGAAGATAGCGTTATTCCCTCTCTTGGTCCTGGGAAAACTGGTGATGAAATCCATACCAATTTTATCCCATTTCCATTCAGGAATAGCTAAGGGTTGAAGGGTGCCAGCAGGCCGTTGATGCTCTGCTTTTACATGACGACAAACGTCGCAATTAGCAACAAACTGAGCAATGTCTCTCTTCATCCTAGTCCACCAGAACCTCTGGCATAGGTCCTGATACATCTTAGTGCTACCGGGATGAATGATGAGAGGAGATTCATGAGCTTCCTTAGAGATCAACTGCCGTAAATGTTGGTTTTTGGGAACCACTAGACGGTTCTCAAAGTACACAACACCATGATCATTCGTAGAGAAACATTTAGCATCTCCGCTAGCAATGTTCTCCTTGATCCTAGATATTCCTTTATCTCGTTTTTGGGCAGCGATGATTTGATCCGTAAGAGTAGGTTTCGCCACCAAGGTGGAAAGAAATCCTTGAGGAACGATGTGAAGATTAAGCTTCCGAAATTCCTCATGGAGAAGCGGTTGACTTTGTTGTAACATCAGATTGTTACAATAAGATTTACGACTTAGTGCATCAGCCATGACATTGGCTTTTCCTGGGGTGTAAGTTATCCCTAAGTCGAAATCTGTGATCAACTCGACCCAAGGTCTTTGCCTGAGATTCAAATCCGGTTGGGTGAATATATACTTCAGACTTTGATGATCGGTGAAGATTTCGCAACAATTACCGAGGAGGTAATGTCGCCAGGTTTTAAGTGCATGGACTACAGCTGCAAGCTCTTGATCATGAGTAGGGTAGTTTTCCTCATGTGGGCGTAATTGTCGTGAAGCATAAGCAATTACGTGATGATCTTGCATGAGAATGCAACCTAGTCCTTGTCGCGAGGCGTCACAATAGATAACAAAGTCCTTAGAGAAATCTGGTGGTACCAATACGGGAGCAGATGTCAGGCGTCTTTTCAGTTCCTGAAAACTGTGCTCACATTGTGGAGTCCACTCGAACTTTTTATCTTTCTTGAGGAGTTCAGTTAGAGGTTTAGCAACTTTGGAGAAGTTCTCGACAAAGCGGCGACAATAGCTCGCTAAGCCAAGGAAACTCCGAACTTGCTTGACCGATTCAGGTGGAGTCCAATTAAGGACGGCTTGAACTCGCTCGGGATTGACAGCAATACCTTTACCAAAAATTACATGTCCTAGATAGGTCACTTCTGGCAACCAAAATTCGCATTTAGAAATTTTGGCATAAAGGCGATGCTCTCGAAGTTTCATCAACACTAGCCTTAGATTCTCAGCATGTTCTTCCTCGTTCTTGGAGTAGATGAGTATATCATCAAGGTAAACTATGACGAACTTATCCAAATACTCCATGAAGATTGAGTTCATTAAGCAAGAGAAGGTGGCTGGAGCGTTGGTTAAACCGAAGGACATGACGGTGTACTCGTATTGGCCATAACGAGTAACAAAGGCCGTTTTTGGAATGTCCCCGTTCCTGATTTTGATTTGATGGTAGCCCAACCTCAAATCCATTTTCGAGAAGACTGAGGATCCAGCGAGCTGATCATACAGATCGTTGATCCTGGGGAGCGGATACTTGTTCTTGATTGTCACCAGGTTGACTGGTCGATAATCTACAACCATCCGGTCCGTACCATCCTTCTTCTTGACGAAGAGGACGGAGCAAGCCCATGGAGACGAACTAGGACGGATGAAACCCTTTTTCAAGGACTCATCGAGTTGTTTCTTAAGCTCGGCTAGTTCTAGTGGTGCCATCTTATAGGGTCTTCTAGAAATTGGAACAGTTCCTGGAATGAGATCTATCACGAACTCGACATCTCTGTCAGGTGGAACACCTGGCAATTCCTCTGGAAAGACATCCGGAAAGTCACGGACTACCGGAACATCTTCAAGGTCTGGCAAAGGACTGGCGTTAAGAGAATATAGCTGTCGCTTGGCTACCCGGGTCAAGGCATTAACTATCTTTCCCGAAGGATGTGTGAGTTTAACAGTCCTAGAGAAACAATCAATCTTGGCATGATGGGCTGACATCCAGTCCATACCCAAGATGATATTAATATCCAAAGATTTGAGAGCTATCAAAGATGCGAGAAAAACAAGTCTGACGACTTGAATTTCATTCCCATGGCTTATTCTAGAAGTTTGCCATTTGGATCCCGGGGTTTGAATTACCATAGAGGTGGGCATCTCACAGAATGTGGTGTTATGCAGTCGAGCATAGCTCTCGGATATAAATGAATGATATGCTCCAGTATCGAAAAGAACAGATGTCGGGTGGCAATTAACAAGGAGCGTACCGAGTACGACGTTGGGATCCTCTTGAGCCTCTTCAGAAGAGATACAGTTGACATGGCCACGTGCAGCGGTGGCCAGCTTGGCGTAGAACACTTTCCCTGTCGGCTTGCCACGGCCAACAGCTTTTCCACACTGGTTGGGGTTGGTCTGGGGACACTCGCGCAGGTAGTGGTCCGATTCCCCACACTTGAAGCATGTCACGGAGCCGGTGCGTGGAGGAGCATTGTTGGTTGGCCCACCATAGGGCTTAGCTGGTGCATACTGTTGAGCTGGGCGAGGCGCCTAATAGGATGGCCTCGGTGTGAACCTGGGTGGCAGGGCAGTGTTAGGCACCCACACCCGGCGCTTCTGTGGACCAGCACCGGATGAGGAACCCATGTCATGGCCATGCTTGTGTGTTGCTTCATAATCAGTCTGACCAGACTTAGCACTGATGGCCTTGTTAACAAGCTTCTGAAAAGATGTGCACTCATGCAGACGGAGGTCACGGCGAAGCTCAGGGCTAAGTCCCTTGCGGAACCTTGCCTGCTTCTTGGCATCGGTGGAAACTTCCTCAGTTGCATAACGTGCTAGGTTACCGAACTCCCTACTGTATGCATCCACAGAGAGTCTACCTTGAGTGAAACTGCAGAACTCCTCACATTTACGGTCCATGAGACCCTCCGGAATGTGATGTTCACGGAAAGCCTCGCTGAATTCAGCCCAAGTAGTGACCTGGCCCGCTGGGCGCATGGCTCCATAGTTCTCCCACCAGAGACTGGCGGGGCCTTCGAGATGATATGCAGCAAATGTGACCATATCAGCCTCAGCTACGAGTGCAGAGCGTAGCTTGTGAGTAATACTGCGAAGCCAGTCATCAACGTCGAGAGGCTCGACAGAATGGTGGAAGGTGGGTGGATGTAACTTGATGAAGTCGCTGAGCGACACCAAGTTATTCCTCTGATGGTGTGCTATGTTTTGCTCGATGCGCTCCAACAAACGGTTTGTCTCCCGCTTGTTTCTCTCAGCCTCCAGCATAACCTCGGCCAGAGAAGGAGGGTGAGGCAGGTTTGTTTCCCCAACTCTACTACTTTCGGCCTGCTCTGGGAGAGCAGGGTTGTTGCGGGTGTTGACCATCCTAGGGAAAACAAGACAATGGTTTAGTCCAGGATGATAAGATTCTGACATAGAAATGTAGAATGTAATGGATAACTTGGAATGTAAGATGATCATCCGTATGACATGGTAGATACAGAAACTGCTTCTTTTATACCATCGTCATACACACCATACAAGGTTTAGTACAAAACCAAACAAAGTACTACTACGGTGAAAGGAAGATTACATCTCATCGGAGGCATTCCAAGCTCCTATACATTATTTTTCTACATCTCTGGAAAGTGGTACAAGCTAAGTCATATCCCACGAGTCACGCAGGACGGTGGAAATACAACTATTACATTACTAGTGATACTACTACTAACTCAGACAGCTCCGTAGTAGTCCTCATAGAAGTCACCACCATAGCCTGGAAGCTCAACGTGATCATCCAGAAACAGTCGGTCCCGTGGAGCTTGTGGACCATAGGGGCTAGGATGAGGTCTTGGACCAACAAATGGTGGCCTGCGGGGACCACGGGGTGGGGTTATGCCTCCTACATCACGCCAATCCATCATGTCTGGCAGAGCAGATCTCACAGGGTAGAGATCTTGCATATCCATATATCCAGCTTGCACAGCCGGTGCAAACCGAGTCAAAGTGGCCCAATGATCAGCACGGGTATTGAAAAGCTCCAGTCTCAAGGCCCGATTTTCACGGTCCTTATCCTCAAGCATCTTTGCAGTGGTGCGAGTTAGTGAGTCCTCCTGAGTGGAGTCAGCATAGATAGCCTGGAGATACCCTTGTGCTCCCGGGAGTGAAGCTGGCATATATCGGAAGTCGGAGTTTCGAAACAGGCCAGTCCTGACTCGCATGATGGTCATCATAGAGTAGGCAGCATCCTGCATAGCCATCTCAATAGTAACCCCGAGTCCATAGGAACAGTGGAGGGGCTCGGTAGATCCAGGATAAGATGGAAATATCCTGACAGTGCAGAAATATTGGCTTTGATTAAAGTCTCGAAATTGCTCTTCGACCGTGTACTCGGGATACCAACGGTATCCAGCCTCAGTCATTACCCGAACCAACATGGCAGTATGGCTGGGTACATCTAGGCATCGATTCAGGCAAACGACTTGATTCTGAGGACGGGAAGCCATCTAGGACATGATATAATACAAAGACATTAGAATTTCTAGCAGAAATTGGACAGCATAACAGCTGTAATTGCTCAAAAAGGATTTTGAGGCATTTTGCAAAGAATTGCATAGACACTCAACAACATCATATCAAGGTTCTGGGCCCATCTTAGCACATAACGGGGTAGTAGAACTGAACTAGGCTTGTATCCATCAAATCTATAAGGTACTACTAATTAGTAACACGTGAACCTGATAGAGAGAAGAGATCCTAATTCCTTAACCCCCGGTGGAAGAATAGACTGACTCAGATCAGAATGCCATGAGGTAAAGGAGTAAAAAGAGTCTTCCGTTCCATCCCACAATCAATTCCCCTACATATAACTAAAGCATTTCTAGACTCAACATCGACCAGTTTGGCTTGGAGAACCTATAGGCAGTCCGGCTCTGATGCCAACGCTGTCAGGACCCCGACTCAATGCCACATCGATCTAGCATGTAACACCTCATATCACTTTGCGGCCTCACACACGGTATTCCCACGGGTGTCGCCTTACCTTTGCCCGGGACCGTTTGCGCCTTTTGGCACACGTATATGATAGTGTCGCTAGCATCCATATGGTAAGGAGCCCGGGCTGACATGGCTAGTCGTAAACCCAAAGTGGCACAGACTTACATGGACAGGCATCCATGACCCAGCATCGAACGTGTCGGTCATCAGCAAGTGAATCCGGGCTGCAGCACTGGGCTAGCAGGACTCCGGTAAACCGGGCTGTAGCGGGCTAACAGGACTCCGGTATCCATCGTGTGACATTTCCCCGAAGGGACAGACACAGGAACGAAGAAGGACACATGCCAGCCAGCCTAAGTGTTCCGGAGCAGTAGCAAACTACCATGGCTCAATGGAAGCACTAGGAGACATTTCCCAGTAAGAGAGGCTACTAAGAATAAACAACTAGATAGTCAGATCCCACACATACCAAGCATTTCAATCATACACACAACATGCTTGATATGTGCAAATACAACAAGGCATCACAACATGACTCTACAACACAAGTACTTTATTTAGAGGCTCAGAGAGCTATACATAGCATACACACAAGTATGGGTCACACGACCCAGCATTCAAGTCAAACAGAAATACAAGCCAACAGCGGAAGTAACTTGTCTGAGTACAGACAACTAGTAAAATAAAAGAGGCTTGGGTAAGCCTAGCTATACTACATGGTCCTTCACAAGCTCAGGATCACCACCTGGGCCTCAGTCTACTCATCGATGTCAATGTCTATGAAGAACCCGTCAGAAGGGGTTGTAGCATCTTCTGTAAAATGTAAATTAAAGCAACATGAGTACAAAGGTACTCAGCAAGACTTACATCAGATCCTACATACATGCACATTATCAAGAAGGGTTGGTGGGGTTATTGCAGCAAGCCAGCTTTGACTCTTGGCTAAGCTATCTTACGAGACACCAACTTGAAATGGTTTTGCGCACACGAGTCCACTACTCACCACTTCAATACACCACCGAGGATCCACCTCCATCATCCTACAGAAGAGCCATCCTCGGCGCTCACGCTTATCTTGAGGTTTTTAGTAGTATCCATTTACTTGTCTATGAACTGTATAGGCAACCAAGTAGTCCTTTACCGTGGACGCGGCTATTCGAATAGATAATGTTAACCCTGCAGGGGTGTACTTCTTCATACATGTTTCCACCACTTAGCGTCTGCACACAAGATGTGCTCGGCAGACTTCAAGCGAAAGCCGACGTGGGTGTAGACCACGACCTACCTAAACACCTAAGTCTCTAGTCCAGGTTTATCGCTTATCCAGGTTCCATCCACAGGGAGTCCGGCCGAGGTTTCCACATACGGCCCCGAACAATGTGTGCAGGGTTCCCGAGATACCTAACGTGTATCCGGTACACCGTGCCACGTACCTACCGCATCACAGCCCACCCCACGGGTCAACGCTATCCACGGCCTCCAGTAAGCTACAAACACCAGAAACTACTTGCAACTCCTGGACAGAGGACTAGGGTGGATAAGAAGTCGAGCGGGGTCATATTTTAGGGCCCAATGCATGGTAGTAGCTGAATCTTAATTCACACATACAGATCTCAGTGCTTAAGGTCGGCTTCAATGAAACAACCCACCATGTACTCCTACATGGCCTCTCATCGATACCTTTACCAAATCGTGCTCAACACATCACTCTCATTACCGGCATGATCATTGCACTCTAGCCCATCACCCAGATGAACCAGACCTAACACGACTCTAAGCATAGCAGGCATAGCAAGATAGGAACAACACATACATATGGCTCAATCAACTCCTACACATGCTAGTGGGTTTCATCTAGTTACTGTGGCAATGACAAGTCATATAGAGGAAATGGGTTCAACTACCGTAGCACACAGCAGTTTGAAACGCGTTGTCTTAATGCAGTAAAAGAGAGCAGAAGCGAGAACTTGGGATTGTATCGATATGATCAAATGGTTGGTTGCTTGCCTGATGGGTTGGTGCACTGGTATTGTTCTTCGTTAGGGTAATCGTGGTACTCCTCGGGGGCAGAACCTGCCGCATAGAGCACCGATACACAAACATCACCAAACAATATGCAACAATATGATGCATGCATGAAACATGGCAAAATGAGTGTATTAGGCTAATGCAACTAAAACCAGATGGGTTTGAACCATTTTGAACCAAAGATTCAAGTTTCAAACTCATAAATGGCCCTTATAAATGCTTTATCTTGTTCTGTACTAAACAGCAGGTTAAATTGTTTAAACATGCATGAAACCAGTACAGATGGATAGATTGGATTTTTCTGATCATTTTTCATATATAACACTTTGCATTTGGAGCTACAGATTAATTTCTATGATTTTTTGAAGTTTGTGGTAATTTTTGGAATTTCCTGTGTAATAATAATTCCAGTAAATAAATTACTACGTCAGCATTACGTCAGGATGACGTCAGTGGTCAACGGAACAGTCCAAGTCAAACCTGACTAGTGGGTCCTGTGTGTCAGTGTAATTAGTCTAACTAAATATTAGTTAACACTAATCCTAATTAGTTAACATGGCTGGGCCCCACCTGTCATTGACCCAGGGGGGTCAAACTGGGCCCACCCGGTCAAGTCAACGGGGTCAACTCGTCGGCGTTTAGCCGCCGGCAAGGCCGAACGCGGCGGCGAGAGTGCAATTGTGCGTTCCGGCGACCAAATGAGCGGCAGAGGGCATCTACGTGTAGCTGGGAGCAAGCCGCGGCTCTTGGTGGTGGTGGTTGAGCTCGGGGTGGCCGGAAACGGCGCCGGCGACGACTTTGGCGGTCGCCGGAGTTCGGCCGAGGTCGAGCACGACGCTAGGGGGCACGGCGAGGTGCGTGGAGTGGTGCTACGGGTTCCTAAGAGTGCAGTCAGTGCGTTGGACACGATGGTGTGGCCAGTGGGTGGCCGGAGTCACGTCGGCGACGAGCTCCGCGGTGATGCATGCGGTGAAGCTTCGTGTGCTCGCTGTGGTGCACGAGAGCGAGGAAGGGAAGGGGAAAGGGTAGTTGGGCTCACGGCGGTCTCGAGGGAGTAGACGGCGCGGTCGGGGATGAGCTGGTGCGGCGGCGACGGCGAAGGGGATCTCCGGCGATGGCGGAGTCGGGCGAGGTCGGTGCAGAGGCCTCGGGGCAAGCGAGCGCTCGGGCTCGGCTAGCTCAAAGAAGATGAGGGCGGCGGAGCTCCTGGACACGGCGGCACGGCGCAGGGACGACGGAGAGTGCGACTACGGCGACGGTGCGGTTGCGGTGGCGTCGGCCATGGAGCGGGAGAGCGAGGGAGAGAGGCATGGGGAGAATGGATGTGTCCACGGGGTTCGGGGCGCGACGTGGAGGTCTTCCAGGCCAGCAGAGAGGCGAGGGGAGGAAGCAGGGCGACGGGCAGCTACGTGGCGCGCGCTGGTGCCGCCGTCGAGTACCTGCCTGCCTGCCTGGCGAAGGCAAGCAGCTCGCTGGAGCGGTTGCTGGGCTGGGCCGGCTAGGTGGGCTGGCTGGTGGGCTTCCAGCTTAGTTCCCTCTCTCTCTTTTTATTTCTGTTTTCTGTTATTTTCTGTAACTTTGTGGAATTACTAAAAATACCTAAACAACTCCAAAAATCCCCAAACTGCTCATGCCCACTGTTTAGAATATAAACAACATGGAACATTTTAGTTTAGGATTATTTGAGCATTTGAAATATTTTATATAATTTAAATGCCCAAACTCAAATACTTATGATTTAATTCAAAGACCTTAGGATGACCTAGAAAATTGTGCACCACTTTTGGCAGAGGTGCTGAACCAAGACAAAAATTATGGACTTTTTAGAAGGGCCTTTCAGGTTCATTGAAATTATTTTTAGTAAACCCTAGATGGATTCAGAGGGGCTGGGGGTTCTGTCATCCCATTTCAAGTTTCTGTTGAAAGAAATAGACATGATGCAACACTCTAATGCATGAACTAGCTAGGGTGTGACAGAGGGCTCCACCCACGAAGGGTCCACGAAGAAGCAACCTTGTCGATCCCACCATGGTCGTCGCCCACGAAGGACTTGCCTCAATAGCGGTAGATCTTCACGAAGTAGGCGATCTCCTTTCCCTTACAAACTCCTTGGCTCAACTCCACAATCTTATCGGAGGCTCCGAAGTGACACCTAGGCAATCTAGGAGACACCACTCTCCAAGAAGTAACAAATGGTGCGTTGATGATGAACTCCTTGCTCTTGTGCTTCAAATGATAGTTTCCCCAACACTCAACTCTCTCTCATAGGTTTTGGATGTGGTGGAAAGAAGATTTGACTGGAAAGCAACTTGGGGAAGGCTAGAGATCAAGATTCATATGGTAGGAATGGAATATCTTGGCCTCAACACATGAGTAGGTGGTTCTCTCTCAGAAATGGTAAGTTCGAAGTGTAGGTTCGTTCTGATGGCTCTCTCCACGAATGAAGAGGAAGTGGAGGGGTATATATAGCCACCACACAAAATCTAACCGTTACACACAATTTACCAAACTCGGTGGGACCGAATCATTAAACTCGGTCGGACCGATTTAGTAAACCTAGTGACCGTTAGTGATTTTCGGTGGGACTGACATGCATCTCGGTGAGGCCGATTCGGTTAGGGTTAGGGCATAATGTAATCTCGGTGAGACCAATTACACAAACTCGGTGAGACCGATTTGGTAATAAGCTTTCCAGAGAGTTGGTCAGGTAAACTCGGTGGGACCGATTTGCTCTTTTCGGTGAGACTAAAATGTAACAAAAAGGAAACAGAGAGTTTACATTGCAATCTCGGTGGGACCGATCGCTCACTTCGGTTAGACCGAAACATTACGAAGGGAAACAGAGAGATTGCAACCCCATCTCGGTGAGACCGAGATCCCTATCGGTAAGACCGATTTGCTTAGGGTTTGTGGCAGTGGCTATGACTTTTGGAATCGGTGGCGCCGGATATAAAGAATCGGTGTGACCGATTTTGGCTTTAGGTTTAGGTCATTTGTGGATGTGGGAAAGTAATTGAGGGTTTTGGAGCTTATCACTAAGCACATGAAGCAAGAGGCTCATTAAGCAACACCTCATTCCTTCTTGATAGTATTGGCTTTTCTTATAGACTCAATGTGATCTTGGATCACTAAAATGTAAGATGAAGAGTCTTGACCTTTTGAGCTTGAGCCAATCCTTTGTCCTTAGTATTTTGAGGGATCCACTTTCATCATCCATGCCATGCCATTCATTGAGCTTTCCTGAAATAATAGTCTTCGAATAGCATTAGCTCAATGATCTATATGTTGTTATGAATTACCAAAACCACCTAGGGATAGTTGCACCTTTAATCTCCCCCTTTTTGGTAATTGATGACAACATATAGATCAAAGCTTCGACAAATGATAATAAAATTTAAATAACATGGTCGCTTTGAGAAGTATGTGATAAGCAAGAGCTCCCCCTAAATTTGTGCATAGTTTTAGATTTGCTTTGGACTGCAAATGCACAATGAATTAGGCTCATGGGTTACTCTTCCATGTCACATACATCTTGGTGGAGCGCTCAAAATAATAAACAATGAATACATGCACTCATCACCAAGCATAGTGAGTGATCACATAAGATAGATAGGATAATATCAAGAATGCATAAGTGTAGCTTATGATCAAACACATGATCATCAATGTCTCACAAGCATAGTATCTAAACCAAAGGCAAACAAAGATTGAAAAACCACCAAATAAAGCAAGAGAGAACAAAAGCAACACTCTCTCTCTCGAAGCCTATGATCTATACATTTTTCTCCCCCTTTGGCAACAAGTTACCAAAAAGTTCATAGAAAATGCATAGTGCTAGATCGACTCTTAGGCTTGATCTTCTGGTGGTGGTGTAGAGATGGCTCCTTGGATGAAGGCTTCAGTTGAAGTGGATGGAGCTGGAGGAGTTGGTGCTGGAGCTGGTTGCACTGGAACTGTAGGGGCAGTGGCTGGTTCTGAAGTTGTTGCTCTAGTGTCTGTCACTAGCACTACAACTGACCTCTGGGCTCTAGGCACTCTGGCAAACACATTGGTGGTAGTCTTGCCCTTCCTCTCCTGCATGTCATCCTGCAGCTGCTCCACAACTGACTGAATCTCAGTTACCTTGACATCTAGATCATAGAATTTTTGTTCCATGATTCTTTCCAGGCTCTCCTGGTTTTGATTTAGGGTGGCCAACCCCTTCTCAATCCTGAGAGATGATGCTATCAAGTAACCAAGCTACTCCTGTTTGGTTTTCAAGAAATATTTAGATGCCTCCTCTTGAGTTGGCATCTTGGCAGCCTTCTCCCTCTTTGCCTTCTCCTTCTTCTCCTGAGCTTGAACTGACTGTGGATCATCTTCATTCATGACAACCTCATTGTCCTCAAAGTATGGATAAAGTGGAAAGTGTTCCTTATCCAACTAATATTTTCCTGTGCCCATCTTTGAGTTTATCAATTCTTGAATCTGAGGTGCATATCCACAGCTCCTCTTCTGATCTACTGCAGTCCTCTTGATTGGACATACTACAAAAGCTGACTGCTGACCCTGTGAAGAGTTATAGATGAGATAGAAAAGATGACCATCACAAAATGCAGAGGTTTTTGCAAAAGAATGACTCAAAAGTTCAGTCTTAGTTTTCCACAGAAAGCATTTCGGATCCACCGATTTTCAAACTCGGTGATACTGAAGCAGTTTTGGAACCTAAACTGATGATCTCGGTTGGACCGAGTTTCAGTTCGGTGGTACCGAGACTGCTAGGGTTTCACAGAATCCTCAAATCGGTTGCACCGATTAGTAATTCTCGGTCAGACCGAGAGTCACTAGTGCAATGGCATAAGCCAAATCGGTGAGACCGAGTTTTTCAACTTGGTGGGTCTAAGATGGTTTCGGCGGAAACCTAACCCTAAAAATTTGAATCACATCTAATCTATGAACTACTTTGGCTGGATAGAAGAGTTTCAATCGTGGCAAGAATCAATATGAAAACAATGTGCCAGGAATCAGACGTGGATAGCACAAAGATTAAGTCCATACCCTAACTTGGGGTGGACTTGCTACGGCGGCAACAGCGGGGACGAAATCCGTTGTCGGCGGCGGAGACCAGCGACAGGAGGCTGCTGGCGACGAGGAGATGATCCGGAGACCACGATGGTAGAGCAATCTGTTGCACGGCGAAGGGTTTCGGAGAAATTTCCTAAATTTTGCATATAGCTTGATCCTGTCGGTGTGACCGAGTGGAACAACTCGGTGGCACCGAGATGCATAACTGTGTTCAGTTACTGCAAATCGGTGAGACCGAAAAGTTCAAATCGGTTGCACCGAGATTGAAAACTCAGATCAACTTGGTGATCTCGGTAGGACCGAAATGGAAGGATCGATCAGACCGAGAATCACTAAGAGGTTTTGGAAGTTTAAGTCTATGCCGAATTGGGGACTCTGAGTGCTCCTCACACAGAGTGGTTCGAATCTGACTTGATCAAATTTTGTGATGTAGCATGAATAGAGTTTGAGACGAGAAAAGCATAGATAGCTAAAGAAGGTTCTTAGGCATTCTTGTCCATCCACTTGGCACAAAGAAAAGAATCCAAACAAACAAAACAACAAGTGGATGTCCTTGAATGAGTAAAATATGCACCAACATGCTCACACAATAAGATGGCAATTGAAATATGTGGCAAAGCATGCACATCCAATCTTAGCATCTATCAAGCAATTGGCGATGACTAGGTCATCTATATATGAGTATATTGACTTAGGAGTCAAATGAAAATATTTGATCATAGGTCATACTCATCGTTTAAGCTCAAGTGGGGTTACCACTTTTACATAATGCATTAATGTGTTCACACCATTAGAGTTGCTTTGACTCAATTCTTAGAGTTAAGCTCCCCCTAGATGTGAGATCCCCCCTTAGAGGGATGAACTAACCTTGGGTTTTGTCGATGATGACTTCATGTAGGTGTTGAAGATGTAGATGCTCAATGTTGATGTAGATCATTTGGAGCAATCCTTTGGAGTGAGTTGCACTTTCAACTTACCTACATGGGTTAGTCCCACAAGAACAAACAAGAATATCCATAGACATAGAGTGATGCACACACAAGATGATCTCCATGAAAACATTAGGTTACCTTGTCCCTTGCCTTACCAACAAGAGGGTTTTTGACTCCTTGAACTAGTGCAAGATGTGAAAGTTGATTGCACTTGTTCTTGCCAAAATGATATGAGTGAAGAATGTTGGCGGAGTCACCCTCAAGAACTCTCTAGTTCTTCTTCTTCGGGATCCACATCATCTTGATGGGAATCCTTGGAGTTGTAGTTGTACTTGATGAAGTAGAACTTGACGTAGTCTTGGGGACCCAACTGAACGAGGCTTTAGGTGCTTCTTCAAATGCATCAATCTCTTCTTGAAGCTTGTCCTTGCCTTTGTTCTTGTGGTCTTGTGGTGGAAGATCATCTTGAGCTTGTGTCCCCTTGAAGGAAGTAGGATCATACTTCTCTTGTTGAGGAACAAACTTTGTCTTGGGGTATTGATCTTCTTCCCACTCAACTCCATTGGCGTTGAACTTTCATTCAAAACCAACACCTTGATTCTTCCGGTGCCTTCCTTGCTTGCATACAATTTCCTCGAATTTCTTACTCCCGGCAAGGCTCTTGTCAACACCTTTCTCTATAATTCCCTTCAATAAACTATTTTCTTGCTCAAGTGTAACTTGGCTAAGAGAATCATTAGTGGAATCAAGAGAACTACTAGAAGCAACAACATTGGATTTGACATTATTATTGTTACTACTAGAGGAAGTATCTTTCTTGTACTTGTTACTAGACTTTACTTGAGGCATGTAAGTAGATAAGAGTAAACGCTTGGCAATGTAAAAAGAACTTTTCTTGCGTAGATCATCATTGATTGCCTTTAAGAACTCATGCTCTTTCTCAAGATTGAGCTTTTCAAAGCGTTACTTCTCATGAGCCCTTAAAAGTTCTCGATGATCTTCAAAGATAGTTTCATGAGCCAACTTAAGAGTGTTTAGTTCTTTAGTTAGAAGCTCAATTTTCTCGTTATCATTGTCATTCGTTTGATTAGCATGATTAATTGACGTTTCATCATAGTATTCATCACTAGAGTTGTCAACAAGTAAATCATCATCCACAAGCAAGTCATCTTCATCACTATTAAAATCAACATACTCGGGATGTGTTACCTTTGGACCTTTGGCCATGAAGCATCTTCCAACACCTTCATTTGGTGAGTCAAATATGTCATAGGAGTTGGTTGACACAAGTGCTAGACCGGCAACACCTTCATCTTGAGTATATTCGGAGTCGGAGTGATAGCTTATCTCGGAGTGATTGTCGGAGTCGGAGCCGGAAACCCATTCACCAACATGAGCTTGATGTCTTCGTTTTGTGTAGCTCCTTGATGACTTGTCCTTTCTTTCTAAATCCTTACTTCTCCGTGAGGGTCTTCGTTCATAACGATCATCTCTACTCCTCCTCTCTCTTGGTGGTGATTCTTCTCTTTTGCTCCTTCTTCTTGGAGAATCTTATCTTCTTTTGTAGGGTGCCGTACACTGATTGGAGTAGTGTCCGGGTCTCCCACAATTGTAGCAATTGCGCTCTCGACTAGAAGATCTCTTGTCATTGTAAGACCTTGACTTGGAGCTTCTTTCTTTGCTTCTACTTTTCTAGAATTTGTTGAAGTTCTTCACCATTAAGCTCAATTCTTCATTGAAGGTTGGTTTCTCACTTGATGATGTGGGGGCTTCACTTGAGGCTTTGTAAGCACCACTTGACTTGTTGTGAAGTTCCTCCTTATCCTTGAGTGACATCTCATGAGCAATAATCCTTCCAATGACTTCCGTTGGCTTGAGATCTTTGTAGTTTGGCATCATTTGGATCAATGTGCACACGGTATCATACTTTCCATCCAATGCTCTTAGGATTTTCTTGATGATGAATTTGTCGATCATCTCTTCACTCCCTAAGCCGGTAATCTCATTTGTGATAAGAGCAAGCCTAGAGTACATTTCAGCGACACCTTCACCATCCTTCATTTTGAACTTGTCAAGCTGACTTTGGAGCACATCCAACTTGGATTCATTGATGGACTCGGTACCTTCATGCATATCAATCAAAGTATCCCAAATTTCCTTTGCATTCTAAAGACGGCTGATTTTGTTGAATTCTTCGTGGCACAATCCGTTGAAGATGATGTCACATGCTTGAGCGTTGTATTGCAGCATCTTCAGTTCTTCCGCATTAGCTTCACGGTTCGGTTCTCACCCATTGAAGAATTCACCTTGCAAGGCAATACAAATAATTGCCCAAACGGCGGGGTTATGTCCAAGAATATGCATTTTCATCTTCTGCTTCCAACTAGCAAAATTAGTACCGTCAAAGTAAGGACCTCTACGGTGATAATTTCCCTCGCTAGACGCCATACTCTCCTAGGTTGTGAAACCAAGGCTATGACCACCAAAAGCTATGGAAAGCAAGGCAAATGGAGACCAAGGCTCTGATACCACTTGTAGGACCTTGAAGTATGTCTAGAGGGGGGGTGATTGGACTACTTGACCAATAAAAACTTAACCTTTTCCCAATTTTAGAGTTTGGCAGATTTTAGCTATTTTAGGACAAGTCAAGCAATCATCACACAATTCAAGCAAGCATGCAAAGAGTGTATAGGCAGCGGAAATTAAAGCATGCAACTTGCAAGAAAGTAAAGGGAAGGGTTTGGAGGATTCAAACGCAATTAGAGACACGGATGTTTTTGGCGTGGTTCCGATAGGTGGTGCTATCGTACATCCACGTTGATGGAGACTTCAACCCACGAAGGGTAACGGCTGCACGAGTCCACGGAGGGCTCCACCCACGAAGGGTCCACGAAGAAGCAACCTTGTCCATCCCACCATGGCCGTCGCCCACGAAGGACTTGCCTCACTAGCGGTAGATCTTCACGAAGTAGGCGATCTCCTTGCCCATACAAACTCCTTGGCTCAACTCCACAATCTTGTCGGAGGCTCCCAAGTGACACCTAGCCAATCTAGGAGACACCACTCTCCAAGAAGTAACAAATGGTGCGTTGATGATGAACTCCTTGCTCTTGTGCTTCAAATGATAGTCTCCCCAACACTCAACTCTCTCTCATTGGTTTCGGATCTGGTGGAAAGAAGATTTGAGTGGAAAGCAACTTGGGGAAGGCTAGAGATCAAGATTCATATGGTAGGAATGGAATATCTTGGCCTCAACACATGAGTAGGTGGTTCTCTCTCAGAAATGGTAAGTTGGAAGTTTAGGTTCGTTCTGATGGCTCTCTCCACGAATGAAGAGGAGGTGGAGGGGTATATATAGCCTCCACACAAAATCTAACCGTTACACACAATTTACCAAACTCGGTGGGACCGAATTGTTAAACTCGATCGGACCGATTTAGTAAACCTAGTGACCGTTAGTGATTTTCGGTGGGACTGACATGCATCTCGGTGAGGCCGATTCGGTTATGGTTAGGGCATAACGTAATCTCGGTGAGACCGGTTACACAAACTCGGTGAAACCGATTTGGTAATAAGCTTTCCAGAGAGTTGGTCAGGTAAACTCGGTGGGACCGATTTGCTCTTTTCGGTGAGACCGAAATGTTACAAAAAGGAAACAGAGAGTTTACATTGCAATCTCGGTGGGACCGATCGCTCACTTCGGTTAGACTGAAACGTTATCAAGGGAAACAGAGAGATTGCAACCCCATCTCGGTGAGACCGAGATCCCTATTGGTAAGACCAATTTTCTTAGGGTTTGTGGCAGTGGCTATGACTTTTGGAATCGGTGGCGCCGGATAGAAAGAACCGGTGTGATCGATTTTGGCTTTAGGTTTAGGTCATTTGTGGATGTGGGAAAGTAGTTGAGGGTTTTGGAGCATATCACTAAGCACATGAAGTAAGAGGCTCATTAAGCAACACCTCATCCCTTCTTGATAGTATTGGCTTTTCATATAGACTCAATGTGATCTTGGATCACTAAAATGTAAAATGAAGAGTCTTGACCTTTTGAGCTTGAGCCAATCCTTTGTCCTTAGTATTTTAAGGGATCCACTTTCATCATCCATGCCATGCCATTCATTGAGCTTTCCTAAAATAATAGTCTTGGAATAGCATTAGCTCAATGAGCTATATGTTGTTATGAATTACCAAAACCACCTAGGGATAGTTGCACTTTCACATGGCTTGTGAACTGCGTGCCGTTGTCGGTGATGATCCTGTTGGGCACCCTGAAACGGCAAACTAGTCCCTTGAAGAACTTGATGGCTGACTGCGTCGTCACCTTCCTCACTGCCTCCACCTCTGGCCACTTTGTGAACTTGTCGATGGCAACGTACAAGTACTCAAAGCCCCTGTCGGCACGGGGGAAGGGGCCCAAAATGTCGAGCCCCCAGACCGAGAAGGGCCAGGAGAGAGGGATGGTTTGAAGGGCTTGGGCTGGTTGATGAAGCTTTTTCGAATGAAACTGGCACGCTTCACACTTGGTTACTAGTGTTGTTGCATCCTGGAGGGCGGTGGGCCAGAAGAAACCCTGCCGGAAAACCTTGCCGGCAAGGGCCCTCGACCCTACGTGGGAGCCACATATGCCTCCATGTATCTCTGCCAACAGCTTTAGTCCTTCCTCCCGGGAGATGCACATCAACTTCACCCCATTCGTCTTCTTCTGTATAGCACGTTATCAATGAACTGGTACAGAGCAGACCGGCGGGCTACTCTTTCTGCCTCTTCCTGCTCCTCAGGAAGCTCTCCTTTTTGGAGGAATCGAATGGTGTGTTGTGCCCATGCCGGAGCCCGTGGCTTGACGGCAAAGAACAAAGGCATCTCTTCTGCCACGGGGGAAGCCGCCTCCATGGCCGTGACCTGAGGTCCTGCCGGAGTTGGTTGCCCCGCGACAGGGTCGGCATCCACGGCAACATCTCCGCCAGCGGCTCCGGGGAGCTCGGTGGGGAAGTACTTATCGGGGCCTAGCTTCCTTCGCTTGTTCTGCCCAATCGACGGATGGTTGGGTTAAGTGAAGCACAAAAGTACCTGGTTCCACAGGTAGCTTGAGGGCAGCGCGCTTTGACAGGTAGTCAGCGATGTCATTCTCCGCTCGAGGGACGTGCTCCGACCAGCGAGCAAACTCTCATATTCGGCGGTGTTGTTGGTTGACATCTCCCGGGGGAAGTGCATTTGGATGACGTACTTGAGGTGCTCCCCGGTGGGTGCGACAAGCAGCACACCAGCACCGGCGCCTTGTTGTGAGAAAGCCCCATCAAAGTACATGATCCAGTCGCCACTTGTTTCCTCGCCGGGGAAAGTGGTCTCTTGTACATCTTCGTCGGGTGTTGAGGTCCATTCTGCAACAAACTCCGCCAAGACTCTGCTCTGGTTCGTCGAGGTGCTTTCGAACTTCAAGTCGTAACTCGACACCTCTAGGGCCCATTCCACGATCCTTCTTGTCGCATCTGGTTTATGCAGTATCCGTTGTAATGGAAGGCGGGTAAACACGGTGATCTCGTGCGCCTGGAAGTAGTGGCGCAGCTTCCTCAAGGCCATAAGGAGGCCGAAGAGCAACTTTTGTACACCCGAGTACCTCGACCTAGCCCCCTGTAAGAGGGAGCTGACGAAGTAAACTGGGTGTTGCACCATCTTCTTTCTTTGCAACACTTCACCTGGCCACACGGGTCTTGTCGCATAGGCGTCAGGCTTGCCGGGATCGGGCCCTGCCGGGGACTCAGTCCTGCCGGGGAGGGTTCTGACCCGCCAGCCGTTGGCCCTGCCACCGCTGCCGTCTTCCCGTCAACCTCTCTCTGTGCCACCAATGCGGCGCTAACTACTTGATTTGTTGCCGCTAGGTATAGCATCAACAGCTCTTGTGGTTTGGGCACAACTAGCACCGGGGTAGAGGAAAGGTACTTCTTCAAATCTTGCAACGCCGCCTCGGCCTCCGGGGTCCACTCTACTGGGCCCGTCTTCTTTAGGATCTTGAACAAGGGGAGGGCACGCTCTGCGGACTTGGAGATGAATTTGCTCATGGCGGCAACGCAGCCAGTGAGCCGACGCATGTCCTTGATCCGCTTGGGCGCCTCAATCTGCTCGATAGCCTTAATCTTGTCCAGGTTTGCCTCAATCCCGCGCTGCGACACAAAGAACCCAAGAAGCTTGCCGGATGGGACACTGAAGACACACTTCTCGGGGTTCAATTTGAGGTTAATCTTGCGCAGGTTTCTAAAGGTCTCCTCCAGGTCTTGTACGAGCGTTGCTTGGTCCTTGGTTTTGACCACTATGTCATCCATATAAGCTTCCATATTTCTATGTAGTTGGGGTTCAAAACCAATCTGGACTGCTCTTGCGAACGTTGAGCCAGCACTCTTCAACCCGAAAGGCATCCGTAAAAAGCAGTACGTACCACATGGGGTGATGAACGCTGTCTTTTCTTCGTCTTCTTTTGTCATGAAGATCTGGTGGTATCCCGAGTAGGCGTCAAGGTATGATAACAGGTCACACCCTGCCGTGGAGTCAACAATCTGGTCGATGCGAAGTAACGGGAAGGGATCCTTTGGACAAGCTTTATTTATGTGTGTGTAATCAATACACAGCCTCCACTTCCCGTTTGCCTTGCGCACTACTACCGGATTGGCCAACCACGTCGGATGGAGCACTCCTCTTACCAAGCCTACCGCCTCTAGCTTCCTAATTTCTTTCATGATGAACTCTTGCCTCTCCAGATCTTGCTTCCTGACCTTCTGCTTGACGGGCCGCGCATGAGGACAGACAGCAAGGTGGTGCTCAATCACTTCCCTGGGAACGCCGGGGATGTCGGAGGCTTGCCATGCAAACACATGAACATTCGCCCGCAAGAAAGTGACGAGCTCGCTTTCCTATTTGCTGTCGAGGGTGGAGCTTATGACGAAAGCCCCACCCGTGCCGTCCTCCTTGACGGGCACCTTCTTGGTCTTTCACGGTGCAGCTCTGGGCTTCTTGCTCCTGTCGGTGGAGTTCTCTGGCACGTCCTCGACGGCAGCGCAGCACCCAAAAGAGGTGCGCTTGCCAGAGTGGGTACGAGGGGTCTCACCGATCTTCTTCCTTCCCGGGGCTCCGTCGGCAGGAGCAGGTGCCTTGGCGGCAGCTGCTGCAACCGCTTCCCGGTAGAGTTGGTTGGTGCAAATCAACGCATCTTTCTTGTCGGAGGGGACGGTGATGATGTTCATCGGCCCGGGCATTTTCAACATGTTGTAGGCGTAATGTGAAGCTGCCATGACCTTGGCTAGTGCCGAGCGGCCGAGGATCCCGTTGTATGGCAAGGGGATTTCGGCTACATCAAAAACAATCCTCTCCGTCCTGTGATTCAGCTCGCCTTCGAAGGTCACAGGCAGTGTGACCTTTCCCTTTGGCTGGCTCCTCCCCGGGTTAACCCCTTGGAACGTGCATGTTTCCTAGAGGTCTCCATCGGGGATCTACAGCTTTTTGACCATGCCAGGCGAGATCAAATTCAGGCCGGCCCCGCTTTCAACCAACATCCTTGTCACCTTGAGGTTGCGGATCATTGGAGAAACCAACAATGGCAAGCACCCGACCGCGGTAGTGCGGTCGGGGTGGTCCTCGGTGTCAAAGATGATGGGCGTGCTGGACCATTTCAATGGCTTCCGCGCGTCGAACGATGGATCCACTGTTGTGATCTCATGCGCCCACTGCTTGAGCTGGCGGTGGGATGTATGCTGCGAGGCGCCACCATCGACGCACATGGCCTATGTGGCCTTCTGGAACTCGTGATCGCCGGACTCGTCATCCCCATCGTGATCATCATCTTCTTTTTTCTTGTCGCGGCCCCTGGCGGGCCTCTCCTGCTGACTGTCCTTGCCGCGGCGGCCTCCTTGGCCGCCATGTTTCTTGCCGGACCCCTCGGCACCATCTTGGCCCTTCTCCTTGTCCCGCCGCTCATAGTCGGCCTTCTGCTTCTCAGCAAGCAGCTCTACTTACCGGCAGTGCTGGAGGTCATGGCCCTTGGTGCGGTGGATCTTGCAATACTGCTTGTCGGAGCCTCCTGGCTTGTCGGCAACCGCCAAGGCCCGGCAGGCGACACACCCGGCAACCTCCTTGCCGGGGTCGCTCGCCTTAGTCTTCTTGGTGGCGCCGGTGTCGTCGGATCCCTCGACGACAAGCTCGGCCTTGCCCTTGTGTTTCCTATTACGGCGCTGGCCCTTCTTTGCTACGGTGGCGGTATCGCTAGAGGAATCGGTTTCCATGCCGGCATCTTTTCCAGGGTATTTCCTTCCCTCTTCAGCGCGAGCGCATCGACCAGCCAGAACATAGAGCTCGGCCACATCCTTAACCTTGTTCATTGCCAGCTCTTCACGCATCTTGCGATTGCGCACGTTCTGGTGGAACGCGCTGATCACGGCGGCGGGATGAACATCAGGGATGTTGTACTGTACTCAGCTGAACCTCTGGATGTACTTGCGCGGGTTTTCTCCTTCCTTCTGGGGGATGTTGTGTAAATCACTCGCCTGGCCATGAGCTTGGTGACCTCCGGTAAAGGCGCCAACAAACTCATGGCACAGATCCGCCCAAGAAGTGATGGAATCCATCGGCAAGTGCATCAACCATGACATGACATTAGGCTTGAGTGCCAACGGGAAGTAATTGGCAAGCACCTTATCATCGCAGGCCCCAGTAGCTTGCATCATGATGGTGTAGATGGTGAGGAATTCCGACGGGTGAGTCTTACCGTCGTACTTCTCGCCAATGTCAGGCTTGAACGTGCGGTGGGAGGGCCACTAGAACCGCCGCAGCTCACGGGTGAAAGCTGGACAGCCCACCTTGTAGGGTAGGCCACCGTAGCCCCCCGGCGCTGGGTAGTCCGTAGTGGGCCCTGCCCGCCGGTCCGACTAGTGGCGCGCGTCACGTCGGCGCTCGATGGTGGTTCGAGCATCCTCATGAGCCCGCTCCTGAAGGAATTGGCGCTGATCGCGGTTGGTTCGCGGGTCGGACGACACGATGGAGACATCATCACGAGCATCGTCACGATGGGTCGTCGCCCGCGGCGGCCGGTGCTGAGGAGGGGAATACACCGTAGCCGCAACGCCTTCGGCTCGGCCCCTGCTAGCAGGGGTGGCACGACGGAGCGACAACCCACAGGATTCGCTAGTCGCAGCTCGTCGTCGTTGGTGATGCCGACGATGCTCCAGACGGTGGCCCTCCATTCATCAAGCTTTTCCGTCGTGGGAGGAAAGTCAAGGAGGAGCTGCGCGCGCGCCAGGGCTTCCGCTGGCGTGGGTGGCGGCGAGAGTTGGGTGGACCGCGATGCGCTTTGACTCCTAACCACGTTAGAGGGAGCCCCATCACGGCTCCACAACCGCCCGCCACCTTCATCGGCGCCTTGGCGTGCACGCTGGCCTCCCTCACCCTGCGAAGGATGCATGGGGCTTTTCCCAGGGCGCCGCCCTGGGTCACCAGCGGGGTGGAGCTGCTCACCATGTATGATTTGAGAGGAGCGCGCCGTTGGTGCTGGCGTTGGTGTCTTCGAGGTCGTCGTGCCATCGGTAGGCGGCACGACGACGCTCCTAGAGGGCCTCGCGCCGCCCGCGGGCGGTCCGACGTCGTTTCTGGGGCCGGCGCCACGCGGATCATCGCCCGTCGCACAGGCGGCGCCGCCCACCAGGCCCGGACTGCCAGGGTGATGCGGGTGTTCGCAGGCCGCGCCGCGGGTTCTCTCCGTGACTGGCCCGCACTGGCGACGGCAGACTGGTTCCGGACGAGCCAATCGCCGTGGCCATCTTCTTCTTAGGATCCATGGCGATGATGAACTGCTAGGCCTGCACCTAGGCCAGATTCTCACAATTTGCGCCCCCTACCTGGCGCGCCAAAGATGTCCGTGGAAAACGACACCTATGGGATCAGTGAAATCCCTTCTACGGGTGCGGGGCGCGGAATCGTGAGAAGAAAGGGACTAGTGGATGGCACAAAGGGGATTTACCCAGGTTTGGGCCGCAACAATGTGTAAAACCCTATGATCCTGCTTTGGTGGTTGTATTTGTGTGCTTGAGCTCTCGAACTAGCTCCGGGTGCTGCGAGGTTCAAAAGAGCAAAATCCCTTCTCAGTATGCCTTGGGCCTCCTTTTATAGGCGAAAGGGGCTGCCACAGTGGCACAAAGGAGGTGGAAAATGCTACAGCGTTGCAAGGTTATCGCTAGTATTACAGGACAAGATGCATTAAATGCGGGGCTTAGGTGTCCTTCACTTTATTGGGGAACGGGGGTGAGGCCCGTCCCGTCCGTCGCCGCCCCTCCTGGCTTCGACACGCGCCCTGGCCAGCAACGCATGCAGCGCCATGTAGGCAGGCAGGCAGGTGAGGTGGCGTGGTGGTGGAGCCTCCACGAAGGTCTGCATGCTGCCACGCAGGTGCCTGCCCAGCTGGTTGGGTCGGCGGCTGCGCACGAACGGCGGTAGGAACTTGGCTGGTGCGGGCTTGGCAGTGGCCTTTCCGGGGCGCTTGGTGATGGCCTTGTCGGGTGGCCCGGCAAGGGTCTTGCCGCGGCACGCTGGCTTCCCCGGCAAGGATCTTGCCTGGGGGCCCTGTGGGTTCCTTCGGTGAGGATGGTTTCCTTCCTATCCTCTTTTGAACTTGATTGCTCTTTGTCTTCACAAAGATCTGCATGCCACCACGGAGGTGCCTCCCGAACCCTGTCCCAACACGACTGCTCAGCATTGGTGGGCTCGAAGGTGGCTCGCTCGGCGGGTGGGGACGAGCTGCCCCGGCAAGGATCTTGCCGGGGCTGCTGAGGCCGCCCTCGGCAAGGGTTCTTACCGGGGCAACCTGCATTGGTCGTGCGACCTTTGTGGTCTTGGTCCTTTGTTGTTTGCTTTGCTTGTCCCTGTGGCTTTGGCTTTTCTCCGGCTTCCCTCTCTTGCATTGCTCATGCGTGGTCGTGGCAGGTGGCTCTGACTACCCATGCACAAGTAAAGGGGTCAAAAGCTAGGCCCCTACTTTTGTACACCGACACACCGCAGCGAACTAGTGAACCCTCATACTCCTCTACGCGCGGGCATCCACTGCCGCGTCTTCCCCGGCTCCGTGTCGTCCCCTTCCTAGGCCTCGCTGTCGTCCACCGCCCTGGTGCTCTCGGCGCGGCATGGTCAACGTGGTCAAGGAACGGCTTCCATCGGACGTGGACAGTACGTGGAGAGGCTGGCAATTGGGTCCACGGCGGCCGCAAGGAAGTGCCTCCTTATTACGCGCAAAATAATTATTCCTCCACCTGACAGCGGGGAACCACCGGACGGGCCACCATATTTCACGAAAAAAATGTTTTCCCCCTGACTGCTGGGACCCACCAGCTACACCTTCGCACGCAAGGAAGTGCGTCTGGGCAAAAAAATAAAACAATTCGCCCCCCTGACTGCTGGGACCCACCAGCTACATCTTCACACGTAAGGAAGTGCCTGACAGTCGGGACCCACCCGGTCAAAGCGTACGTTGCGATGTCATTCTGGTCGTGAACGTGTACGTACATACTAGTCGTTGTAGAGGCGCGCACGTGTCATAGTAGAGGCGTGCACGTCTCGTAGTAGAGGCGCGCACGTAGCATGTACATGTACGTACAGCGGCTAGGGTCCAAGAAAGAAAATACAGCCACGTATGTACATACGGGGGGTCTCGAACGCCTACTCGCGCATATATACGTACGGCCAGGGCTCGTGTACATGGTTGGGTCAGAACGGAGAAACAGCATCATCGTCGTGTTCATGGGGAGCCAACCGGCCTGGTCGGAACGTAATGTGTGGTCGTGTTCATCGGGAGGGCTTGGACGGAATAGGCGATGGAAACATGGCCTGGCATACCGCAGAACGGAGGAAACGGCCTTGTGTTCGACCGGCCACGTTCGAAACGGGATCCTGTTCATGGGGAGGGGTCTGGCGTACCGCAAAACGGAGGAAACAGACCTCCTACAGGGAAACGGGGGTCCTGGTAATCGGGAGGGGTGTGGCATACCGCAAAACGGAGGAAACGGACCTCCTACGGTCGAAATGGGGATCCTATTGATTGGGAGGGGTGTGGCGTACCGCAAAACGGACGAAACGGACTTGTGTTGGAGCGCTACGGTCGAAACGGGGGTCCTGTTCATCGGGAGGGCTGTGGCGTACCGCAAAATGGGACTCCACGGGATACTGTTCATCTCCACCGTCGACCTCCTCCAGCCTCCACGGGCTACTATTCATCCATCATCGACCTCCTCCAGCCTCCACCTGCAACTGTTCATCCATGGGCTCCTGTTCATCCAGCATCCACCGCACGCTACTCCATTGCTACTGTTCAACCACCCCTCTCCACGGGCTCCTGTTCAACCACCCCTCCACGGGCTACTGTTCATCCACCCCTCCACGGGGTCGTCCTGTTCATCCAGCCCTCCACGGGGTCCTGTTCATCCAGCCCCAACCGGCTCGATCGATCGGGGTCCTGTTCATCCAGAGGCAACGCCATGGGTCCTGTTCATCCACTCCCACCGCTCACTATTCATCCAAACCACCCTGCAACGCTCACTGTTCATCCAGAGAGGCAGCATCGATCGGCTTTAGTAAGCAGCAGTAGTGAAGGAATCGCTCGATCGGGTTCAGTTAACAGCCATCAATCGATCGCTCGAGTTCAGTAACACGTAGCCTGCAGTGCAATCGCTCGGGTTTAGTTAGATCCCAATGCCTCGCTTGGGTTCAGTTAGAGCCAACGCCTAGCACACATGCGCGTACGTGTACGACAGAAACGCGCATCGCTCGGCCCCCAACCACCCACCGTAACTGGGAACTCCCCGAATTGTCCTCGCCCTTGCTTCTACCACGGTTTTTTCCGTCATGGACGGCCCCAAGAATGTCATGCAGCTGCATCTCCGGCCCGCCCAGGACGAAAAGCCCATTTTCTGTCATGATTTTTTGTCATAGAAGTAGGAGCCCACCACATCTATGATGATATTCGGTTTTGTCACAATTATCGTCATAGAAGTGTCATATGTATGACAGAAAAAAATTCGTTCGGCCCAAAATGTCACGGATGTGTCTTTTTTTGTAGTGTAGCACACTAGTATCCATCCCGAATACCATGCAACGGGTGTTGGAATAGGTCCGGAGAGTGCGACCATGGGAGACAACACGTGCTCCCTCAGTAGTAACAAACTCAGTGCGCTGTATACAGACAAGAAGAGGTGATCCATCGGAATTAGTTGCTAGCCGCCACTGAGTATATAAGTTCTGCTCGTCCTCATGCTCGTGATCATCACCATTGTCATCTCCCCCTTGGTTATAAAAATTTTCAAGTATAGGTGGTGGAATGTTCATAGGACCTTGGAAACACAAGAAGAAGTTTAATTAGTAAAGGGAAACTTGCTGACCCGCATGCATGTGGATGAAACAATTATAATTACGGTGGAAGACAAACGTACCGGAAGTATGAGGATCCCATGCAAAAACAGTGCCATGAGCGGTGGAAGCAAACACAAGACCCTCATATTGAATTGCATCACAGTACACATCCGTGTATAGAAACTGATTTTTGAGCAATATCCATCGAGTCGAACCACAAAGGACGGCAACAAGCTTGTCAAATATAGCAACAACTTCATAGTTCTTGTAATTCCAAGAGAGGTTGGGAACTTAACAAATTGCTATCTTCTGTAGAAGACAATCACCATGATCATATTTGAACGTGCGTACAATACCGGTGTGCTCAACCTCTGGGCAGTCTGCTGAGATTTTTTGAAGTCAAACCCGGTGACGAGTGTACACATTCACAAATTCCCACTCACAGTTGTACCCAATATAAACAACACAATATCCATTTGCGCCTACCCAATCCTACCCTTAAGTGATGGCATCTTAACATCACATGTATCATTATCAAGTGGCATCAACTTGCACAAGGCGAGGCTTCCGTCGTCCGCGTGCCAGCGAGCAGGGTCATGGCAAAGAAGATAGGGGAGAGCAAACTGCTCCTGGACCCTTGGGTTCTTTGTAATGATGTTATTAGTTGAGTCGAGAATGGTCTTGAATGAACCTTCCATGCTAGACGAGGTGATGACATCGCACCGATCAATGAGTTCCTCCACCACATCATCTTTCAGATCGGGGCAGGAGTAACGGGGTCGTTTCCGGCCTGTTCCCTCCATGGAGAAGACGATCGAACAATGGCAGAAGGAAGGGTGAAGGAAAATGGAGGAGGGAGAGGAAGAGCGTGCGACAGCAGTTCCAAATCGAGAGGGAAAGGCGAAGAGTCGGTGGACGGTTGGCAGTTTGCCACGGTACACGAAGAGGCGCCCCGGCCTACATGTCCGTTCGGAAATACTAGTAGAAAAGGACTCGCCGTCGTCTCACTGGTATGTTGTAATGGGACCACATGTCAACGAAACATGGTGTGTAATTTCTCATGCAAAATGCTATCTGGCCGCGTTGGCCCGAGGTGTCGCATTAGTTTTTTTTTTTGAAAGTTTGTTGCATTAGTTATCGACCTTTATTTTTTTTAACATACAATCTGAATGGATAGCTCCTGTGGTCATCACACGTGATCGGATATAGTGATGGTTGATTCGCCCGAGCAACTTATTACTGTGGGAATATGGGAGTACTAGCGGATTCAAGGAATAGAGAAATGATGGTTGCTTCGTTCGAGCAACTTACTGTGGCGAAGGTGGGGCTCTGTAATTTGACTGCTCACTAGTCATTACTACTGCGGCGCAACGACCGGGATGAATCTTTCCCTGAAGTTGTGTTGTGCACTCAATATTGTTGCATGGCAGGTGGAGCCGGATGAAGGATGTCCAACATGTCGGCGAAACGAAGTTAAATTGTTTCTGGCATTTCTATCAATCCTTCAGGATTTGTTTATATGTGCGCATAATTTTATTGAAATTGTACTGTGATGCTATGAAGGTTTCAATTTTGGTTCCCGCAGGAAAAAAAGGTTTCAACTTAGGATTCATGTGTCTTGCCTCGAGATTATCTTGTTACAACATTCCATCAAATACAAATGAAATTACCATGGCTACGGCTAATGCATCTCAATGGTTCGCAGATCTGCGCCAATATTCACATCACAACTGAAGACAAAGTTGTGAGAAGGTGTACAAATAAAGAAAAAATATAATTGATCGATGTTGTTCGTAGGCATGGCTCCATTTCCTTGGCACAGTGTTCATTGCTTGGCAGCTAGTTTCACCCAGCTCTGTAGCCAAAAAAGAGGTGTATGAAGGACACCACAATCCGATCATTTTGTGCAGCTCCACTAAAATCGAGCGGACCATCCCTGTTTGCAAAGATATCCAGTCAGTGCGATTACCATAATAGTGGAACTAGATGATGAAATATAACACACATAAATAGAAGCCGATCACCTCTACGATCTCTCTTTAGGACTAACTTCTTGTTGGAGAAGATTAGGCACGGAGTTGGATGAGGAGGATAGCAAAACCAATCTCCCTTTCTGCAGTCCCACGGAAATATAAAAACGTTGCCCGTGTGACATTTTGGCGGAACTGCACAAAACACTGTTTAGAAAAAAGTGATTTGTGCAATTCACCAAAAGGTCGCAATAGCAACGAGGTGAAAATGGATAGCCCTGTTTGCAAAAGGAGGTCGAAAGGAAACAATTACTGCCCAATAACACGAGTTGAAGACACATACGCCGACAAAAAAGAAGCATGTTCCATGTAATAAGGGAAAGATAGCACATGGTGGTTTATCAAAAATGGTTTGAGGACATGATTGCAAGATGGAAAGTACGCGGGCCGAGATACGATTTAAGCAAACAACTAAAGAAGATCCACATGCAGCAACATGGGAAGATGGGCAGTGGAGCAAGGCCGGAGGAAGCTGTACCTGAGGGTCGTCGGGATGTTAATTGGAGGGCGTCGGTGGCTGGGATCTGCCCATACTGCGGCAGCGAGCAAGTGGCGAAGGCCCTACAGCGCCGGAGCTTGGTCAGAGAGAACGGCGGGTACCGCACATCGGGACGTGCTTCCTCAACGCCGTCGAACGGAGAGACGATGCACATCCTCCCTTTCCATCGGCGAATGATATGCGGCCGAATCACTGACCAACGCTGAGAGAGAGAGGCCACGGCCGCCTTGTGTGAGTTGGTCTGACGAGAGACAAACCCATTTTTCCATTTTCCCCATGGCAATCATTTTATATTATGTACGTGCCATTGAGGAATATATAACTTTATTTAATGCTAACGCGTCAAGTCAAACTTTGTTCCGTTTAGGCGTGGTACCCGACCCTCCTTCGAGTAAACAACCGCTACACGCGTCAAATTATCACGTGGGCTACCTTTTCGTACAGAAACAAACTCCACCGTGTACCCACGCAGGTGTGGCCAGGAATGATACGTGAGTATGTGCGTCCTGCATGCACTTCTTCTTTAGGTGCGGGTACATAAGTGGGTGGGTGTGAGAGAGATGGTTTGTGCGAAATAGAGGCAATGTGTTGATGATATCTCAAATAGAAAAACGTAACATATGCAATGTGTGTGAAACGGAGTCATGGATGTGAGATATCGATAGAATTGAAAACAGGGATGAAGTGTGTGGCTGCGCGATCGATAAAGAGTGCCATCGAATTTGTGTTTGCCCACGTCAAAGATATCGGGCGGCTGGCCTACTTGAATTTGAGAGGGCAGAGGTGCAGTTTTTCTCCGTGGCATGGATACCTACCTACAATGTTCGACTATTGGTGTGTGTGGGGGGGAGGGGGCAGAGACCGATCGACTAGTATATGTGTGGGGAGAGAGACCTAGCTATGTATTAAGGGAGATCGATCGACATCCATGGATATGTGTAGCAGAGGAATAAGGTTGGGAAAAATACAAAGGTAGAGCGTCGGAGGGTTGGTGGTGGAGTGGCGTCTCACAAATGGTGGGATAGGCCTGCTAGACAAATGGAGGGTATGAGTGCAATATCAATAAGAGAGGGCGGGAGATGTCTGTCTATCTATGCACGTACGTGAGAGAGACGGGTCGGGAGGTATTCAAGGATGATGAGGGGAGAAGATATGGTTGTGGTAAGCATACGTAACTACATAAGAAGATCAACCGTCGTGTGTCCGAGAAAGGGAGAGACATAACTAGCGAGGTAAGTGTATCGGTGCTTGGTGAAAATGAATTATAGTCGACCTGGCTATATGTAGGGAGATCAGTTCATATACATGCCTGCATGTGTTAGAAGCAAATAAGGTCTGGAGAGACAGACATGGGGAGAGGGTGCGGCTAGGAGGTGGTGCGAGAGGCCTACCATGTCGAGGGGGGAGGAGTGTGCGAGTATGTGATCAATGAAAGGAGGGGCGGGAGCGTGCACCTGCATGGAACCGTATTGGACATAGGGGGGCATGGACGGTGAGAAGAGAAGAGGGGAAGTATATATGTATTTGTTGTAGGCACACTTGGCTAGAGAGGTATATCGACCGGTGTGTGCCGGAAAGAAGGAGCCAGGGGCCTACACACACCGCGGGTGGACGACCTAAAGAGAAATATTGAACGTGCGCAATGGAGGGGATACTAACGGTGGGTGAGAGGGGGCAGGCGTGTGCATGCACGATAGAAAGTTAGCGCTAGCTAGCTACAAATAGAAGAGGATCGTGAAGGTGTAAAAGACGAACAAAGATCATAATTCATTGTAAAAAACTGGATACGGATACTTGAAGAAGATATCATAATGTAGAACATTGATTATAATTTGGGCTAATGTGTGGCTTTTGCAACTCAGGTGGTGTGAATAGTAAAACGGGGTAAGACACTCTCTTTGTGTGGTGTGAATAGTTTTATTTTTTCATTTTCTTTTTGGTTGAGGGAAGTGTGAATTGATTTGGTACGTACAAGTACAATATTACTACACGTTAGGCTTGTCCCTAAAATTCAACCCGCGGCTTGTTATATCCCAAAAATTCAGATATCGTGCTCCCAAAACTGGCGCCTTCACAACCCGCGCCTTGCTATCCCGAAATTACAACGCGCGCGAAAACTCCCTCCAGCTGCCAAATCCCGACACGCGAAATCCCCCTTCTAACCCTGAGCCGAAAGGGCCGCTAGTTCAAATCAGTGGGGGGTACTTTTGTAACACACCCTAAATTTTTGACAAGCGCGTCCCTAAGTCATGCTTCACCCCCTCCCATCGCCCCCTTTTCGCCATTTGAAATCCCAGGCCGCCATAACCTTCCGCTCCAGTAGCGAAACCCCACCCTGCTCCGTCCGCCACCTCACCGCTGCCCAGCCGGAGCCTCTTCCTCGACGATGTCGTCCACCGCAACAGCTCGACGTCCCTCGTCCACCTCCCCGGATGAGGATCCGTCGTCCATCTTGTCGTCCTGCCGATTCAGCCGCCCCGTCCTCCACCTCCAAGGAGCTGCTCCAACGATCTCCTCGTCTATCGCGGCTGCTCCATCCCCACAGCGCCGCCTTAACCTCCTCCATCGGAACCGCAACATCCTCATCGACTCCTCAGACGAAGTCGAGGCCTACTCGGCGCCACCAAAGAGGTTGTACACTTATCACATCGCACCTTCTCCTTAACTCGACCTCCCAGTGCTGATGGTGCTCCATCCCGCACCCCCATGGAGCGGCTACCTTGAAGCCAGCGCCGCGGGCGAGATCTCCACTGCGGCTCTCCCCCAATACAAGGCCCCTACGGCGGTGGCGTCCATACCAGCCGGATCTGCTACTACTGCTCCTGCTCTCGCTTGCTCGCTCGCCCAGCAGCTGCTGCTGCTCTCCCCCTCGCCCGTGTTGTTGCTTTGCTCCGATTTAGCCACACTTCAGTCGACTGAATCGACTTTTGAGTCAGTTGATTCTCAGGGGTTGGGGGGGCTCGCCGGAGTTAAGGAAGAAACACCCGTAGTGGGGACGGGGGCTTGCCAAAGAGGTACCCCACTATCTATCTTAGGGTTCAGGGTGGGGGCAAGGGCCTATAGGGCTAGCCGGGGCGGCGGTGGGGAGTTGTTTCGGGGTGGCGAGGCGACGCTGGGGTTGGCGGTTCGGCCGGTGGTGGCTGGCGGCTCAGGGGGGTGCAGGTTGAAGATGAACTACAGGCCCTCCCTAAACTACATGTCAAGTGCCTCTCTGCTACCATTGCGTTCAGTTTCGACAGTAGCATTCAGATTCCATAGTAAATTCTAGTTTCGACAGTTAAGTTCAAAGTCAATAGTTTTTACCTCATCTGTTGTAGTCAGGTGGTTTTTGGTGATGTAAATTTTACATCTATTTTACATCTTCTATTGGAGATGCTATTAGAATCCCACTTGAGATTGACGATGTTTGTCTTGTGCTGCTTCAGCCTTGACGTCTTACAGCTCACCGGAGCTGCTCCAACGACAGAACGATCCATCACAACAGAGCAGTGCCCTGGACGCTGTCTACAGATTCCTCAAATCTTCTTCCACACCTCCGACAGCCACCTCTGCCTCAACTACTTCAGCGACCAAACCAATGATGTTGAGGTCTACACGGCTACGGCAAAGAGGTTGTACACTTGTTGCGTCACTTATTACTATACATTCACGTCGATCCATTAGGGCTATTTTGGTTCAACGGAAAAAATAGCAATAGGGAATTTTCCAATGGCACTCTACTATTCAATTATTCATGCATTTTGTTGAAAGAAATGAAGCAAAACATCCACCTGGACCTACTTTTCAAAATCCTATGCATGAAAACAAGACCAAGTGCATTAGTGGCGGAATAACATTCTAACTGTACACGCTTTCATATGGTTTCACTTTATTTTTGCCATGTTTCTTTGCATTCCTCTGCTTTGCCAATTCCTGTAAACCAAACACCCAAGTTGACAGAAATCCTATGTTTACAAATGCTCTATTTACCATGTGCATTCCTATCCTATTCTAGTGTTTTTCCTATCCCTGCGTTTTTAGAATCATGCAAGCCAAATGAGCTCTTACAGAATTACTTCAGTTACAAGTAGGTGTCGAAGGGAACTTTGTGTGGTTTGTCCTGCTCCTGTCGCGGCGTCGTCCACCTGACCTGAGCTGCTCCATCGACAGAAGCATCCACCAAACCAGACATCACGACTCCTGACCATCTTTCGCCGCCTTAGATCTCCTTCCCTGTCGTTGGCACCCACCGCAATGGCATCACCATCATCGACTCAGCAGATGAACCTGGGGAGTACACTGGTCCACAAGAGAGGTCGCACTCTTTTGTTTCTGCTTATGATATGCATTGCTTAAAATTACCTGCTACTTTATCGTCCTGTTCACCTCTTGGACTCCCAAGTCAGGTCCAAATTAATGTTCAAACTTGAGTTGTATATTAGTTGTGGGGCACATATCAAGGCAACAATGAATAGTATGTCTGTCTAATATCTGGTTCACCTAGGGTATGCCTATGTTGTTCATCTTGGGTGGGAAACAAAATAGTAAAGCAATCATCATCTGTCTTTTTATTAAATTAAAGCAATCATCAGCCTGCTATCATTATTTTTGGATCCATCCACTGGTTGTTACCATCACTCTAAATTTCTGGATGCTCTCCTTACATAATCTCACCATATTTTTTCGTATGCATGTCAAATATTGTACACAGTCATGCTGAACATGTAGAGAAAAAGAGAAGAGTTTTGCGCGGAAATACAATGTCATGCAGACATCGCTCCATGGTGGGTTCAATGGCAAACCCTCCCCACCCCTCTCCAGCTTGTAATCCAGAGGAAGATATCTGTTCTGAGGCGGATTCGGACGCCGCTGACCACTCCTATTTACCCCCCAAGGTGTTTGTTCTACCTTGGCATGATGATGTTTGTCATATCATGCATATGTTGCCTTGCAGTGCCTACTTTTGACATCATATACGTCATCTGCTTAGTTTAGGCATGTTCTGTAATGCCACCTGTTTAGTTTCTATATCATATATGGGAATTATGCAGTCTCATGTCTTTTAGCCAGCCATAATGTATGTGAAATGTGCAATGCCATCTTGTTTAACCAGGCATCATCTATTTGAATGATATCTTGCCCAACCTTTTCTTCATTACATTTCCATTTGTCGACAATGTTTGTACATTAAACTACTCTTCCTGTGAATAAACCATTTGGGTGGGAGATGGAAAAATCTGGAGTGAAAACAAGGCCTTCAGAGCAGACAGTGCTACCTGTCGAAGCAGATCTCTTGTTGGGTCCCGATAGCTCCTCAGAGATGGATTCAGAGACAGATGACCAGTCCTATTCCCCCACCAAGGTGTATGCTCTAACTTGGCACGGTTATACTGCTCATATCATGCATATGGTGTCTTGCATTGCATAGTTTAGACATCATATACACAATATTCAACATCATGTTCTTAGTTCAGACATCATATCGAATGCCCTCTGTTTAGCACATAAATCACATATGTGAATTAAATGATGTGATTTTGATTACTTAGATAACATGTAGGTGAAATATGTCATGCGATCCTATTTAGTGATTCATCATATCTTTGAATTCCGTTATGTTATGCTATCCAGTTTAGATAGACATCCTATATGTGAAATTATGTCATGCTATTCATTTTAGTTAAACAATATACATGTCAACTATTTCATGCCCTCTTTTTCCCACACTATCTATTGCATCTGTCTCTCATACAATGTCTGTACATTCAACTATGTTTCCTGTTTATCAGCCATTTGAATTGGAGCGGGTGATGCCAGTATCTAGCGGACTAAAAACACGGTCTTCAAATAAAACAGTGCTACCTCTTGGTGGAGATAGCACCCCGGTTGTACATGCACAAGAACCAGCCCTACCACACATAACCCAAACTCTCGCAGATTGTACCCCTACTGCGATGGACAGAGAACCAGCTTCACCCAATCTAACCCCAACCCTAGCCGATAGTAACCCAGTTCATGTTGACACAACACCATCTCCACCACAGAGCTCCCAAACAAGAATGGTTAGTAAGGAAGCTCCAGTGCCCAAAGGGCCAGTACTATCACGGCGAACCCCAACTCCACCAGTTAGTACGCCTATTCCTGTGGAGGAAGCACAACCAGCTAGTCGTAGTTTAGCATCTATCACATTTGATGTTGTTAAATCGTATGTGTGTATCTTCCCATCTTGGAAATATTATACTGAAGATGAAGGAAAATGCCAGTTGCAGGTGTTCGTCCAGGAGTTATGTGTAAGTAATGTTATTCATGGCAATTACTTTGCTTCGTCCCATACATCCTACCTCCATGATGGTTATAATACAGCAAATTTTCCCATTTTTCTCCATAGAGAAGGACCGATTTGGAAACTCAGGATGAGGTAACCTGTGCTAATACCTCTGCTATCTTCAAGAATGCTTGGTGGCAGTATCGGAATTACCTGAAGAAAACGTACTTCACCGGCAAAGAAACTCATCAAATTCCCTTACGTTCTCCTGAGACACATTTACTGGACGATGACTAGGAACGCCTTGTTCTATACAGGTCCCGAACCAAGAATGCGGTATGGTCTATGAGCTCATTTTCTATTTTTAAGTATTATATTCTTGCGCCTTATTGTACTCTGTTCATGTAGAACAAGTGTCCAAACCTGAAGAATAGCTGTTCCAATTTAAGATTCCATTGCTATCATAGTTCAAAAAAGCGCTAGGCATTAATTGTGCGTTTTGCCACCACCTTGCGCTTTACTGACCAAAGCACATGCTTATGCGCAGTTATGCACAGATTAAGCATAGTTATGCGCAATGCGTTTTGCCAACGCCTAGAGCCTAGGCGCGCTTAAGCGCTCCCTTAGGCGCGCCTTTTTTAACTATGATTGCTTTGTTGTTGTGTCACTGTATTTACTCATACAAACTTATTTTTAAATTGAAGGATCCAATCAAAACTCCAATGGCACAGCAGGTATGTTCACGCATGTTTCTTTAACAGGTTTGCTCTTATCAATAGCTTTGTGATTTCAATTTCAATTGTGTATACAATTGACTTTCATATCATGCACATGTAGACCCGTGGTACCCATTTGAAATCTTGTTGTACCGTGTAGTTTCCCACGCTTTGTATTCTTTCACTGCTGCTTTGTCTTGAACTGATATGATTTGAACTGTGTCTCTATTTTGATTTGGCAAGACAATGCAGTGACCATAGGACATAGATATATGTTTGTTTGATGCTTTTATTATGTACTAGTACTTGGCAATAGAAGACTTGGTAGTTTAATCCTGTCCACCTTACTAATGAACTGGTTCACCGAAATGAGTTTCATATACTACTGCATGCTAAACTTGTTATGTGTCTGCTTGTTTCTTCTTTTAGAATGCTGACAGAATATTGGGGAAGAGTGCCTTATTAAGCAATGGTAAAGGAAGTAATGCAGATAAGGTTCAGGATAGTGACACATCCTTGTTGGTCTCCAACAAAGCTGATAAAACAGCTAAGGAAGACTATCTTGAATACAGCGAGACAACCCCAAAGTCCTGTCTTGGTTTAGTGTTCGAGTTACTGGCCACTACCGCTTGCACAAGCTATTCAAACTCACTGTCTGAATCATTTTGGTTTGTTGATTCTCAACTACAAGCTGAAAGACATCGATCAGTTATGCTGCGACAAGAAGTGGAAGGACTGCGGAAGTCCGTGGAGCATTCAGATGCATACTTTCTGGTGCAACAGCAAGCGTTGGAGGATTTTAGCGCCAAACAGGACAAAGCTAATAAGCTTGCTAAGCTTATTGCCAGCATGGTGGATACCCAGGATAACGTTTCTTGAGCTCTTCTGAAGTTGTTTCAGTTATGCTCTTGTTTTGCTGCCGCGTTTATTTGCACTGGTGGCCAATTTTGACGGCTAGTGTATGTAATATGTTGCTTTGTTCCCTATATTTGCACTGGTGGAGAACTTTGATGCCCAGTGGATGTAATATGTGTAACAGAGGTAATAGGCTAGCGTTAATTTCTTGCTTATTTATTTCCTTATTGTCTTGTTTAGTTGTTTGCTTGTAGCCACTACAGTTCTTTTTCTGTGTTTTTCTAGTGGCCACAATAACCTGTTTTTGGTAACTAGGCCAAAATAATCATGGCAACACATGGACTGTTGTAACCATGGGCCACCTGCAGGCCGTATGATCCATGGGCCTTCTTCCGGCTATAGGATTCATTGGCCTTCTATACGGGCCGTAGGATCCATTGGCCTTCTATACGGGCCTTAGGATTCATGGGCCTTCTACGGGCCATAGGGTCCATGGGCCTTCTACGGGCCGTACGATCCATGGGCCTTCTACGGGCCATACGATCCATGGGCCTCATACGGGCCGTAGGATCCATGGGCCTTCTATGGGGCATATCATCATTTCGCCAATCATGGGCCATACTATTCATGGACCATAACAGGCCGTTAATAGGCCGTATTTGATAACTCTATGAAAACAGCCCAACGGTTTTTTTGACATGAAAATAGCCCAACGTATTAACGGTCCATAAACGGGCCGACTGTAACGACGGGCTGAATTTGGCCCACAAGCAGAAAATGACAGTAACGGGCCATATGTAACCAAATGCTGCAAATGAGCCCAAGAATCAATGGGCCCTGAGAAGGCCGAAAGATAACTTCGGCTGGAAATGGCCCAATAGAATAACGGGCCATTAATGGGTATAAAGTGATACACTTTTCATTACGGGCCAGTTTCACCACGGGCCGTTAATGGGCCAAGAGTTACAAAGAGCCTCATATGGGCCGAAAGAAGTCATGGGCCACACATGGGCTGGAAGTTAAAACGGGCTGGAATCATATTGGACGGCCCAGATGATGGTACTGGGCCAAATTCAGAGAGGTCATAACGGGCCCTGGGTTAGCGGGCTGTAAATGGGCTATATGCGAACAGGCCGTTAACAGGCTTTTTGTGGGCTGGCCTGCCACCTTTTGACCAAGTCAAACAGACCGGCCTTTTCACATGAATGGGCCTCTGTTGGGCCGTGACACGTGTCGGCGTATCATAGGCGCCTTCGGTCCAATGAGTGGATGACATCTGTCCCAACGGTGAGCCGACACGTGTTTCCTCCATCCAATGATGATTTTACATGTGGAAAATCCCATTTGGTCGGGGCTGTTAATGGGTTATCGGATCCCAAACCGGACCCGATAGCTTAACGGCGTTCCGTTACGGTTGATGCCACGTGTCGGTCACCCATGACGAAAGCACTTCTGTGACGCATGATTTATCATCATGGAAGTGGACACTTCCGTGATGATAATTTTGGTAATGTCATGGAACACTTCTACGACAGCACAGGTATGACTATCTCGATTCTGTCATAAAATTGTCATGGATGTACATGCATGACAAAAAACGCGACCTACTGTGACAAACATGTATCATCACGGAAGTGTCTTTTTTTTGTAGTGTGTACCCGTGAGATCCCATCTTGGGGCCTTTTCCGGCGCACTGCTGGAGGGGAATCGATCACAGAGGGCTTCTACATCAACACCATAGCCTCTCCGATGAGTTGTAAGTAGTTTACCACAGACCTTCGGGTCCATAGTTATTAGCTAGATGGCTTCTTCTCTCTCTTTGATTCTCAATACATAGTCTCCTCGATCTTCTTGGAGATCTATTCGATGTAATTCTTCTTGCGGTGTGTTTGTCGAGATCCAATGTATTATCGGTTTATGATTAAGATTATCTATGAACAATATTTGAATGTCCTCTGAATTCTTTTATGTATGATTTGTTATCTTTGCAAGTCTCTTCGAATTATCGGTTTGGTTTGGCCTACTAGATTGATCTTTCTTGCAATGGGAGAAGTGCTTAGCTTTGGGTCAATCTTGTCGTGTCCTTTCCCAGTGACAGCAGGGGCAACAAGGCACGTATTATATTGTTGCCATCCAGGATAAAAATATGGGGTTTATATCATATTGCTTGAGTTTATCCCTCTACATCATGTCATCTTACCTAATGTGTTACTCTTTTTTTATGAACTTAATACTCTAGATGCATGCTGGATAGCGGTCGATGTGTGGAGTAATATTAGTAGATGTAGAATCATTTCAATCTACTTGTCGCGAACGTGATGGCTATATACATGATCATGCCTAGGTATTCTCATAATTATGCACTTTTCTATCAATTGCTCGACAGTAATTTGTTCACCCACCGTAATACTGTGCTATCTTGAGAGAAGCCACTAGTGAAATCTATGGCCCCCAGGTCTATTTTCCATCATATAAGTTTCCGATCTATTTTATTTTGCAATCTTTACTTTCCAATCTATATCATAAAAATACCAAAAAATATTTATCTTATTATCTCTATCAGATCTCACTTTTGCAACTGCCCGTGAAGGGATTGACAACCCCTTTATCGCGTTGGTTGCAAGGTTCTTATTTGTTTGTGCAGGTACGAGGGATTTGAGTGTAGCCTCCTACTAGGTTGATACCTTAGTTCTCAAAAACTGAGGGAAATACTTACGCTACTTTGCTGCATCACCCTTTCCTCTTCAAGGGAAAAACAATGCATGCTCAAGAGGTAGCAATATATGAATTTGAAATCAAGAAATCCGGGCTTAAAAAGTGTACCTCCGTTTAAATGAATTACTAAAGCTAATGATGGAGTCGAATTCCAAAATTCCCATATTAGGTTTGTAATTCTGGTACATCAAGGTATATCACGCATGTCCAAAAGTATCGTCACGTCATAGTCCAAATTGTGAAACAAATTGATCAACCATGAGTGCACACACTATTGACCATATATATCTCAATTACGCTAAAGTCCCTCAAATATAGACACCTCACTCTTTATCTGAAGCCAACC
>NC_057813.1:582471421-582499399 GCF_018294505.1 Triticum aestivum | reverse complement strand
ACACGAGCACATTAACACCCCTCTCTCTTCTAAAGTCCGGACCCCAATATAGGTCTCTATCACTTTGTCTCTCGGGCATGCACACATCTCTTTCCCCGCTCTCTAGGTCTCCCGGCATCTCTCTTTCCCAAGCACACGCACTATGTAGAGTGTATCTTTCCCATACACACAAAATGTCGCCCCCAAACGTCTATCTCCCTAGTTATGTGGTTCTCGCACACTCACCTCACACACCACCCCCACTACAAACAAGCACACTTTGTCTCCTTGTGCACCACTCTCCTCTTTCTATCTCTCCCACATGCGGACCCGCTCCAGCTCCTTCCTTGTATACATATATGTCGTGACTCTTTCCATAGCTCCCTAATGTATCATCGTTCTCAATCTCGCAAATTGTTCTCTACACCATCTACTCTAGATCTCTCATGAAGTCCCTATCACACACACGATGACTCGCTTCCCTTGCGTCTCCGTACATAGGCCAATTTTGAACAACATCAACATTGTCTCCCTATCTATACGCCATTTGTGGACACAAACAACCCCTCTCTCGCCCCCTCTCTTCCTCTCTCTCTCTCTCCATCACTAGCTCTCTCTCTCTCTTTCTCTCTCTCTCTCTCTCTTTCTCTCTCTCTCTTACCCCCTCTCCCACACACACTCGATGTATCTTCCAAATAGTCTGCTCACCCCGCCCGCACCCATGCTATCCCGCTACTACACATGTCACACCATTCCCCCTTCCCTTATATTAGGTTTACATCATTAGTGGTCTCTCTACTCCACATACACACACTCCCTCTCACACACAAACATGCGCACAAACACACACAGACACACACAAACACCCATTTATCTTGATCCTCATATCTCCCCATGTCCGCATGTGTATCTCACACACTCACTCTCTGATTATGTATATGTGTCTCCATGTTACACAACACAAATCCCCATGTACATGTCTCTCTCTATCCTCCACACACATAGACACAAAGAATATCTTATCATTGCCTCAGTCTCTAGACATATCACACACGCACACTGTCTCTCTCTCTCGCAAACACGCTCCACAAGGGTTTCCCTGTGAATAACTTACCGTCTATTCATCAACAGTCGTGGCAGTACGGCGAACAAGAGATGTGAAAAAGAATAAATCTACAGGTACTTAGACCACCTAGTATGACTACTAGGACTAGAGCAAGCCAAAAAGCGCGCCGCCGTCACCCCCTCCTCATTGGTGACGGGAAAACCTTTGTTTTACACAGTCGAGAAGTCATTGTGCTAAGGCCCCACATGCTGAGGCGTTGAATAGAATGTAGATGCTAGTTTACGGAAACAAGTATCGATAATATGTTTGTATGTCCATACTTATATTTCTTCTCTTATAAAAAACCTTGTTCGAGATGATGGTATGCGTGCCATCTTGCAATATAGACCGTCCGATCTATATCTGACGGATGGAAATTAAACTAAAATATACCCGCACCTCTCTCCACATTTGCAGACAAGTCCTTCCCTCGTTCATCCTTATCTCCAACAACCTCATTGTTGAGGAATTAAGAAAGGAAGCCTCTGGAACAAACTGGCCTGGTGGCCGCTGCCGGCGTCGTCAATCCCCATGCCTCCGCTCAGTCCGAACACCAATCACCACCACGCCCCACTCCTCTTCACCTTATCTCCTATTTCTCGAGATATCATTAGTTTTTACACATGGGATTACTCCCGCATGGGTAAATCACAACAAGTGTTTATAAAAAAATGCATCTTGATGTTCCGTGCAATGCACGGATCTTGCTAGTACTCCTATAGAAGACTAAGTCGGTGATGATGGTGTGTCCGCCATCCGTCGTTTCTGACCATTAGATCTACATCTAACGACTGTGAGGTAAGTTGTTGCCTTTTCTCACCAACATCCCACTTCTCTACCAATTTGCAGAAAAACCCATAATTAGTATCTTATAACCAACCACATCCCTCCCTCACCTCACCAAAACAGCCCAAGGAATATATTCTAATTGAAACATAATATATCTCTAGTGATATATGTATATCAAAATTAGAGTGTTTTGTATCAAGTTTGTGAATAAGTATTATTCTAATTATGATCCGTCAACGCACATGAACATTGCTAGTATTTCCAACCATGCAAAAGAAATCCTAGTATTTCCATAGTTTCAAGTTTTCCATCAAGATATTAGTCACTCATGTTTGATATTTACTTTCAATCATGTACACATATGCACTATGTAACTAGCCTTGCTTATTGGCTTCCAAAGCTTAACTTTCACTCCTACTTACAATATGTAGAGTATTTAACAAAAAACTACCACTTTCAACCAGCCCTAGGAAGAATCTATTGTACAAAAAATAGCAAAAACATACCCAAAATTTCTTAATCCATGCCAAACACTACTACCTAGTGCCGGTTAGGCTCGTTTAAACCCGTTTATGACAGGGTTGGCCCACACGTCCGTGCTGACGAGGCAGCTTAAACCAACAAATTTTGTTTGACCGTTGACACGAGGGACCCACACCTTCTTTCCAGTTATTCCCCCTCAAATCATTATTTTTTTCTGAACATTACTTCAACCAGTACTAATGCGTGTTCGTCGGTGGCACCGGTGATGAGCGAGTTGGTCGCCGCTCCGCCGGACGGGTCGGACGCCGCGCTGGCCTCCGCACGGGTTGGCAGGCTGGACCGGGCGTGACTCACGAGCAAGCAAGCCGCCGTGCTGGCCTTCACTCAAGCCAGATGGCTGGCCTTAGTGCGGCGCGAGCGAGCAAGCCGCCGCGCCACCGTGCCAATCTAGCTAGAAAACATTGCAGACAAGTAGCTGGACGGAGCTATCTGGATAGCTAGCGACCACGAGCGCCGGACGGAGCTGGCATCTGGGCTGCCGCAAGATGGGCTCCGCACTGCCGGCGGTTTTGACCTCGCCTTCTACCGGCGGCGGTAGCTACGTCCCATGGCCGAGGATGACTAGGTGGACAGGCCGAAGGTAGGGGGTCACTCGGGAATTTTTGTGCAGACTGACATGTAGGTCCTACAAGTCACAAGCCTAACTTCCCGGTCGAATAGAAGGCATTGACTTAATGGCCAACATGGGTTGAAACGTGCCTATAACGGCACTTTGTAGAGTAGTCGTTTATTTGTAGGGCTGGTTGGTAAGGGCATGTACAATGTTTGATAAGGTAGTCTTATCTTAAGTTTGCCATGTATGCAAGTGGTAGTAGTTTCTTGGCATTATTAGTTGTTTCTTGTAAGGAACAATGTACTACTAGCGACAAAAGGCGATTCTAGCTTGCGTTTTACTCCAACAAGTACTACAAGTGGTCGCAGGAGTGTATACCTCGTTTTGTGGTTTCGATCCCGGCCGAACGCACGGCGTCCTTTTTTTAAATAGTAACTTCGCTGCGAGCCAACATTGTACATGGGTAGTTTGAGTTTTGAAGTCAAACGGACGTGCGGCACCACAATCTGGGTGCACTGGATAGCCTAGCCACGTGAACGGGTTTTCCTTCCCATCATCTCGTGTCTCGCGTGCTCGCCCTAGCCGCACCTCGCTTGCAGCTTCCTCATCAGCTAGTAGCATATTTAAACTAGCGCCTCCCAATTAAGCCCGAGGAGCTGGAAAAGCCTGGTGGGGCATTGGGATTTGTGCAATATGGCTCTGTACGTAAAGTACTCTACTACTACTCTGTAGCTTGTGGCGTTGCACGAATGGACTTCACTCCATAATCGGCTCTATAAAAGAAATTCCTCTTGACGATTTTTTTTTGAAACGGAGGCAAAAGTTTTGCACCATCTCATTCATAAAGAAGGAACTACTAAAAAAGTTCGACAAGATCCATTACACCTCCACAAATGGAAGCGAAAAGCCTAGTCTCACTGTATCAAATAACTCAAATGTTCTGCCCCCGCAGTAACTGTCGCTGATAAACAGGCTGCTAGTGTGTGCATGAGAGGAGCGGCTGAGTAGGCCAGCTACGTGAGAGGAGCAGCTGAATAGAGCACCGAGAGTACCCACTAGGCCACAACGCAGGTGTACTTTCCCTGCATTGATAGTACAACGATGGTTCTAGAGAACAGTAGTACCCTCCACTCCCAACTGTAGCTCCTTGGCCCGGAGATTCAAGAGTTCAAAACTGGTGCACTATACTAGAAGTACAGTACGTCGCACTACTAGTTGAGAAAGTAGTACTAGTACTGCTACAGTATGAGTACGTACTCCTCCGTCCCATAATGTAAGATGTTTTTTGACACTAGTTGACGTGTACAAAAAATAGCAAAAACATACCCAAAATTTCTTAATCCATGCCAAAAACTACTACCTAGTGCCAAAAATTTCTTATTAGTGCTATTATTTACAGTATAATGCAATCCCATAATGTCCCATAATGCTAGTACTAGTAGTAAATAATAGGTTCACCCCTTTGCTAAGGAATGATCTATAGTTGGAAGGGACGAGGCCCTGCGGTTACTACGCTCTTATCTCCTCCTCGCCAGTTCCCGTCCCCCCGAAGAGAATGCAGTTCGTCACTGCTCCCATGGATTCGCCAGGCGGTTTTCCTCCTCGTCGGGGCTGGGAGACCTTGGACAACGATCCTCTGGGAGAAATCGCACGCCGCTCCGACGTCCTCACAGCCGCAAGACTGAGTGCTTCCTGCACCAACTTTTTCAAGACGGTGCTTAAACAGGCTTGGGAAAAGGCCATGCTTGTTGGTCTTCCATGCGTCCTCGAGGAGAAGGTTCTTCTATGGGACAATCCTTCGAACAATCCACCGCTCCCTGGCCATGGTTGCACGTTGACTCCGCTAGAGTTGCCGACGTTGAGAGGTAGTCGGATTTTGTCCGATGAGCAGGTCAGAAATGGAGTTTGATCATGTAGTACTCAGTTATTCCATTTCCATCCCGTAATTTCTCCACTGCCCATTGTCCTATATATAGGTCTGGGTCGGTGCCAACAAAGATTGGCTTGCATACCTCCGGCCGGATACCACCATCATTTTGCACAACATCCACAGCAGTGCGGCCATTCCCGTAGACCCCTTCTCCACCATTGGGATCAGCCTTCCAGACTGGCTGGGCTTGAATACGTATGATGATGCCTACATGAGATTGAAGAAGATAGCAATTGTGGACCCGCCAACAAAGCGATGCGGCTAGGACGATTACTATCTCATCGTGGTGTTCGACATAAGGATTGACATCAATGCAAGAGGCAGTAACAGCAGAGACTGGCGCATGTTGGCGATGACAGATTTGTACCCCTACACGTTCGAAGACACCATGCGCCATCTAGGCCGCATCTTTGCGGTGACAAGCCAGGGGACTTGTTTCATCAGGTTGCCATCTTACGGTATGGGAGATTATAAATGGAATGCACAAACCATCATTTGCATCCCTAATGGTACTCCATTATTTTGCAGGGACCAGTCATCCCCCGATCAAAATAAGATCACCGATCTTGGATGTGCATTTGCATCCGCGATTCGGTCTAACCTGGAACCTTGTAGCTGACTTTGGCATATTGGGATCAACTATCTTAGTAGTCATTACCCATGGTACCACTGATGTGCAACATGGTCACACAATCTACCACGATCGGACCGTCACCATCTACCCAGGTATTCCATTTTTAAACCCTCTCACCCTCTCTTTCATTATTGTACTACTTACTAGTACTAGTAGGACTACTTTTTACCTTGGAGGACGCGTATAGCTAGCTAGGCCCTTGAAGACTTGAACCCACTAGCTGCCACCATTTTTGTTTTTCCATGTCTTACTATCTCATCCATGTAGGCAAGAGTGGCTATATATAATAAGCCGGTTATTTACTTCCTCTATACCAGAGTAGTACTATTTGTTGCATAGTATTACTGACTGCCATATTTGAGCACAACATTATTATGCATGGACCTTGACTATGTACGTCACCATGTGTCCAGATCTGAGATCCCGCGTGTACTAGATGAACGGTGCCGAGTTCGACCCCTGTGATGCTACGTGGGTGCCGAGGAACACTCTTGGAGAGTACTCGCTTTTTATTGGGGACAGCTACCCCATTGTGAAGCGGATGCCACCTTCCGTGCACGACACAGAAGGCCTGCCATTCATGAAGCATGGTTGTGTCTTTAGTGTGCACTACTGGATGAGCGACATGTTGGGACACGCTATCCCTGATTTATGCCGCTCAGCTTGGATGAGTCTCCATCATGTGGAACCGGACTAGAAAGATGCGACAATGATTCCCGTTGCCCATCGCTATGGATCGTGCCATCCATGAAGAACACCTAGGACTAGAACCAGGAGGAGGACATGTAGCCCATCTATAATGTGTAAGTGGAGTACGGTAAATTGTGAATGGTAGCGCTGTGAATATATGTAGACTAGTCGTGCACAAATTTATTACATGAATTAGATATGAACTTGTGTGGCATACTGGCATTTTTCCTTTAGAATTTATTACTAGTAAATGTGTTATGTGTACGTGCAACTTGTGTGGTTGTTGCACGGGCTCCAACATGCTCTTTGAGAAAAAAAGGTGGCACAGCTTTGGATATAGGTGCGTGGCAGCATCATACAGTAGCATCGTTTGCTATAGTTGTAGTATACTCCTACTAGGACGACAACTCCTATAAAACCTTGGGCTTGGCTCTTTGCCTTTTCGGGAGGTTCAACAGTTCGTACTCATGTGAACCTTGCACTTGGCTCTTCGCCTCTTCGGAAGGTCCAACAATGATGATACTACAGTACAATATGCTTCTGGCAATCTGACACCGATTGAACTGCTACACGTCCATCGTGAAGGCGAGGGCAAGGGAGAGGGATAGGGAGAGGTAGAGGGCGCTGTAGTCAAAACCCTCTCCTCGTCCTGCGAGCCACCGCGCGCGTGGGCGAGGGAGAGGCGTAGTAAGCAAGCTTCTCCTCGTTCACCGAGTTGACGGGACACATCAAAGCAGTACTAGTACTAGTCCATATTGCGTCCTTTCTAGTTAATATGGCTTAATTTGAAACGAGAAAATTACACTGGCGGTCAACTTGTGTAACAATACGCTCTTTACGGTCACTATATATAGTTTTGCGGTGATTATACGATCACTAGCTCATCGTAGAGCACCGTATTGCACCCTACTGACCGGCTACATAGTCGACGTGGCAATTTGTTGATTGGTTAAATTGTCACCTGGTTTCTGGGTCCCACCTGTCAGTTGGCAGAGCAAAGAAATCAGCTAAACAAAACTTTACGCAAGCGCAATAGGAGTCCAACCCTTGCGCGCGAACCACCCTGGCTGTTTATGTGAGTGCATGCACGTGTACTCCCTCGGTCTTCCAACAAAGAGTGTACATCGACTAAAAAAACAAAGAGTATAGTAAATCTACACTTCCAATGCATTTAGCCTTTAATCTAAATCGATATTGATTGACTAATGCACCAACTTGTGCTCTAGGTATAGGCTACATGTCTATCCCTAATTACAGCATGCAACAACCTTCATTTAATCTTCTTCTCTCAATGGTCGCATGCACACATAAGTCTGTTACTTTTGGGCGTTAATTATGCCCTGGTCAATGTGTAAATCTCTAAATGTACAGTCTTTCACGAACGTAGGGAGTAGGTTGAGCACTTGAGCGTGAGCGTGTGTGTTGCGTCGTGTGCTGTGTGCCGCATGGGTGCGTGAGTGTTGCGTACGTCCATGTGTACGTGTGAGTGTTGCATGTTGCATGCATGCATGCATGCATTAGGCTTACTCCCTCCCATTGACATGTTCATATTTCAATCTTCATCTGTTCCCTCCATATGGTGATACTCCCTTCGTTACCAAATACGGAGTAAAAGCCTCCCTCTGTTCCCAAATACGGAGTATTTGTCTTTCTAGAGATTTCACGTACAGAGCAAAATGACTGAAGTGAGCGTAGAGGCATAGGGATACTGTAGATAGGAAGTCTTTGCGATCCATCATTATTCCCCATCTCAGTCAGAGAGAACTATTCAACTAGTCTTTGAAGTGAAGTGACAATACACGCTGCAGCAGATGGGACACTTAATTAATAAGCTGAACCAGCATCTTGGTGTTACTAAATCAGCCTTACCCAGTACTGCCATCATGTTTGCCGGTAGAGAACGCTACCGCAAATACGCCTACGCACCTCTCTCCTCCATTAACTCACATATGGGCCCTCATGAGGTAGACCCACATGTCATCGGTGTAACTATTTACACTCTGAAGGACGGTATATCCTGGTAGTAGTACTAGTAGAATTGAGATTTGATCCACATTCTTCCCCGTCTTTCACTCATCTTCCTCCTCTCTTCTTCTTCCTCCTCTTTTCCCCATCGTCGACCGCACACCATTTCCCCCCACTCACTGCTCGCCCGCCCGCGCCATCTTCCTTGGTAGCTCGCGCATACCATATCCCCCCGCTCACTGCTCAGCCGCACGAGGAGAAGCTTCTTCGCTCGCCCGCCCGAATCCACTTCCCCGCTGGCTCGCAAGCACCAAAAACCCCAATGGCAGAACCGACTGACACGCAGAGCTGCAATTGGAATTCCCTCCCTGATGTTCTCTTGGAGCAGATATGTAATCGTATGGACCTACTCAGCACCGTCCGTCTGGCCGCATGCTCGGTGTCTTTGTACCATCTACTTGTCTGCAACAGACCGACTCTTTTCAAAACACCCTGCTTGTTGATGCCCGATCCTTGCATGTGGCCAAGACACCGACTTGATGATCCTACGGAGGTTGCCATGGTGCCCCTCGACATGCTACCACTACCCGTCCACCTGTCCTTCATGCGCAGCCACTACTGGTCGGGCATGAAGGCCAACTAGATCATCCTCATCCACCAATCCGGTAGTTAGTGGTGTCTCGTGGATATCTACACCTAGCGAGAAATCACCCTTCCATCATTGGATATCGCCGCCATCGAGCCTCGCGGCCCGCTGGACACTCCTGCCTACTACGCACGAGACACGTCAAGCTTTTGGCTCGACCTCTATTTGCTGAAAGTTGTAATCTGCGAAGTGCCCACACCATCAGAAGACTACATGGATTACAAGCTCATTGCCTTGTTCAACATGGGATTAGTCTATCTGGATTCCCATGTTGGGTGACTTCTAGAACCTTGGGTGTGCCATGTTTAGTACCGGCTCTACGCAACGAGCGCTTGCCTAAGGATTTCAAGGGCCCTCGTAAGGTGCCTAACTACACGGCGGATCAACCCCGGAGGCTTGGATTGAAAGCTATGAGATGGATATGGAGATGTTGGACGTTAGTGATGCTGCATGTGCTAAGTATTTCACCATGATGTTGGATGGGCTGGCTCATACTTGGTTGAAAAGGCTGCCCGCTAACTCCATCAGATCATGGGTGGAGTTGAAAGCGCGTTTTATCCCAAATTTTAAAGACACGTGCAAGCAGCCTATGTCAATTCTGGATTTGGACTCTTGTGTCCAAGGTGAAGGCGAGTCAACAACCAATTGGGTGCGCCGGATCTCAGCCGTTATACACTCATCGGATAGTATCAACGTCGGTTCAGCAGTCATGATGTTAGAGAAGAATTGTCATTTTCTTCCCCTTAAGCAGAAATTAGGGCGGCTTAAGCGTAATTGTAGTGATATGGGGGAGCTCATGGCGGCTCTCGTCTAATATGCTGACTTGGATAGCACTAAAGACCCTGAGTCTGATGAGGAGAAAGCTGGTAAATGGGAAAAGAGTGTAAATACAAAAGGGCAGCATAACACAGCTGGTCAAGGTGGCAATGGTAAGCGCAAGGCTGACGGCGGCTTAGACTTTGTGGCTAACACCAATACACGGAATAATAATCAACGTCGTAAGGGGGAAATGCCAGTGCCCCTTAGACTGATTCATTATGGCATCAAGGTTGAATTTTGGCCCTCCAAACTGGAGCACTGATGTTTTCCCCTTACGACGCTCATTATTACTCCACGTATTGGTGTTAGCCACAAAGTCTAAGCCGCTGCCAGCCTTGCGCTTACCATTTCCACCTTGACCAGCCGTGTTGTGTTGTGCTTTTGTATTTCCACTCTTTTTCCCTTTACCAGCTTTCTCCTCATCAGACTCGGGGTCTTTAGTGCTATCCAAGTTGGCATATTAGACGAGAGCCGCCATGAGCTCCCCCATATCATTGCAATTACGCTTAAGCCGCCCCAAATTCTGCTTAAGGGGAAGAAAATGGCAATTCTTGTCTAACATCATGACTACTGAACCGACGTTGATACTATCCGATGAGTGTATAACAGCTGAGATCCGGCGCACCCAATTGGTTGTTGACTCGCCTTCACCTTGGATGCAAGAGTCCAAATCCAGAATTGACATAGGCTGCTTGCACGCGTCTTTAAAATTTTGGATAAAACATGCTTTCAACTCCACCCATGATCTGATGGAGTCAGCGGGCAGCCCTTTCAACCAAGTATGAGCCGGCCCATCCAACATCATGGTGAAATACTTAGCACATGCAGCATCACTAACGTCCAACATCTCCATAGCCATCTCATAGCTTCAATCCAAGCCTCCGGGGGTTGATCCATCGTGTAGTTAGGCACCTTACGGGGGCCCTTGAAATCCTTAGGCAAGCGCTTGTTGCATAGAGCTTGTGCATATCAGTTTGATCTTGGATGAGCCGGAGCACCAAATCTCCTTCTTGAAAAATCCTGGTTTTAACCCGGGGACTGTGATAACGATGCAGATCTTGCTGGTAAATCCCTGAACGAGCCGTCGCAAGCTCACGCTCTTCATCCAAAAGGTCAACAGCATCCCGACGTGCTTTCTCATTATCAACTTCAACATAAGCCGCCACACGGGGCGAGTCGTGACGTATGTCACTAGGGAGAACCGCCTCTGCTCCGTAAACCATGAAGAAAGGCATGTAACCCGTAGATCTATTGGGGTTGGTATTGATACTCCAAATCACTGAGGGCAATTCTTCCGCCAAACAACCCGGCGTCCTCTGCAAAGGGACCATAAGCCGTTGTTTGATACCTCTCAAGATTTCTTGATTGGCTCTTTCAGCTTGACCATTAGACTGGGGGTGAGCCACAGACGGCAAATCAAGCTGGATATGCTCTTGTTGACAGAATTCTTTCATTGCACCCTTAGACAAGTTAGTACCATTATCAGTAATGATACTATGAGGGTATCCAAAACGAAAGATCACCTTTTTGATGAATTGAACCGCTATTGTTGCATCACAACCCACTTTGTAAATTTGTCAACAGCTACCAAGAGATGAGTATTTTTGTCCTTGGACCTTTTAAAAGGCCCAACCATATCCAGCCCCCAGACTGGGAACGACCAAGTAATTGGAATCATCCTCAATTCTTGAGCCGGCACATGAGCTCGTCTTGAAAATTTCTTACAGCCATCACATTTACTGACCAGATCTTATGCATCAGCATGAGCCGTCAGCCAATAAAACCCATGACGAAAAGCTTTAGCAATGAGGGATTTAGAGCTGGCATGATGGCCGCAATCTCCTTCATGAATCTCCCTTAAAATTTCACAACCCTCCTTAGGAGAAATGCATCATTGAAACAACCCTGTGACACTGCATCTGTGTAGCTCACCATTGACAATAGTCATTGATTTAGACCTTTGGGTTATTTGCCTGGACAAGGTTTCATCCTTAGGTAACTCGCCCTGGGTCATATAAGCCAAATATGGAACAGTCTAATCAGGAATAACATGGAGAGCCGCCACCAATTGTGCCTCCGGGTCGGGAATTGCAAGATCCTCCTTCGTGGGCAACTTAACTGATGGATTATGCAAAACATCGAGGAAAACATTAGGGGGTACCGGCTTATGCTGAGATCCCGGCCGGCTTAAAGCATCAGCGGCTTCATTTTTCCTGCGATCAACATGCTCCACATGATAACCTTTGAAATGACCAGCAATGGTATCAACCTCTCGGCGATAAGCCGACATGAGTGGATCCTTTGAATCCCAAGTTCCTGACACTTGCTGAGACACCAAGTCTGAGTCGCCAAAACACCTTACCCGGCTTAGCTTCATCTCTTTAGCCATCTGAAGACCATGGAGTAAGGCTTCATACTCAGCTGCATTGTTAGTACAAAGAAACATCAACCTTAAACCATAAAAAAATTATCACCTCGCGGGGAAGTAAATATAACTTCAGCCCCTAAGCCCTCCAATTGCCTGGATCCATCAAAATGAATAGTCAAATATGTGCTATATGGCTTATCCTCAGGCATCTGCAGTTCTATCCAATCATTGATGAAATCCACAAGTGCTTGAGACTTGATAGCCGTCCTAGGCATATACTTCAAACCATGAGGTCCAAGCTCAATAGCCCACTTGGCTACCTAACCTGTGGCTTCTCTGTTTTGAATAATATCCCCCAAGGGAGCAGAACTAACCACGGTGATGGGATGACCAAGGAAATATTGTTTGAACTTACGGCTAGCCATGAAACACGCCATAAACCAATTTCTGCCAATGTGGGTATCTCTGCTTAGACTCAATGAGCACCTCACTAACATAATAAACCGGCCTTTGAACCGGATATTCCTTGCCTGACTCTTTCCTTTCAACCACAACTGCCACACTGACAGCTCTGTTGTTTGCAGCCACATATAAAAGCAAGGGCTCCTAATCAATCAGAGCTACCAGAACCAGCGGTTCAGCCAGCTCTCTCTTAAGTGCCTCAAACACCTCATTAGCAGCATCACTTGAGACAAAGTTATTTGTCTTCTTCATCATTTGATACAAAGGGATAGCCTTCTCTCCCAGGCGGCTTCTAAACCGGCTCAAAGCTGCAATACAACCTGCCAACCGCTGGATGTCATTGATACATGTAGGCTTAGCCAAGGAAGTGATAGCCTTGATTTTCTCTGGGTTAGCCTCAATGCCTCTTTCAGAGACCAAAAAACCCAATAGTTTGCCTGCTAGCATGCCAAAGACGCACTTGGCCGGGTTAAGCATCATCTTATAAACCCAGAGATTGTCAAACATCTCTTTCAAATAATCTATCAAAGTCTCCGTCTTCCCGGATTTCACAACAATATCATCCACATAGGCGTGAACATTGCGTCCAATCTTGTCATGGAGGCAATTCTGAATGCACCATTGATAAGTCGCCTGGGCACACTTGAGCCCAAAGGGCATAGACACATAGTAGAAGGCTCCAAAGGGAGTGATTGAAGCTGGTTTATCCTAGTCCTTAACTGCCATCTTGATCTAATGATAACCAGAATAAGCATCCAAAAAGCTCAAACGCTCACAACCCGATGTAGCATCAGTAATCGGAAAGGGTCAGACGGACAGGCCTTATTAAGGTCTGTATAATCTACACACATACGCCAAGTGCCATTTTTCTTAAGCACCAGCACCGGGTTAGCTAACCACTCGGGATGAAAAACTTCAATGATGAATCCAACAGCCAAGAGCCGGGCCACCTCTTCACCAATGGCTTTACGCCTCTCTTCATTGAAACGATGAAGAAACTGCTTGACCGACTTAAACTTTGGATCAACATTAAGAGTGTGCTCAGTGAGTTCCCTCGGTACAACTCGCATGTCAGAAGGTTTCCATGCAAAGATATCCCGATTCTCACGGATGAACTCGATGAGCGCGCTTTCCTATTTCGGATCCATATTAGCACTGATGTTGAACTGCTTGGACGAGTCGCTAGGAACAAAATCAACCAACTTAGTATCATCTGCCGTTTTAAACTTTAGTCAGGGGTGATTCTCTGTAGTTGGCTTCTTCAAAGGTGTCATATCCACCAGGTCAACATTATCTTTATAAAACTTTAACTCCTCAGTGGCACAGGACGACTTAGCATATGCAGCATCCCCCTCTTCACAATCCATAGCAATCTTCCTATCACCATGCACCGTGTTGGTGCCATTATGACCGGGCATTTTGAGATGCAAATAAACATAACAAGCTTGTGCCATGAATTTGGCATAAGCCGGCCGCCCGAACATAGCGTGATACGGACTTTTGATCTTGACCACCTCAAAGGTCAATTTCTCAGCTCTGGAATCATGGTCATCTCCAAAGACCACCTCCAAGGTTATCTTACCCACTGGATACGTCAACTTACCAGGCACCACTCCATGGAAAATAGTGGAAGATGTCTTAAGATCTTTGTCAGTCAAATTCATACGACAAAAAGTATCATAGTAAAGGATATTGATACTACTGCCCCCGTCCATGAGTACTTTTGTAAGCTTATATCCCCTTACCTGAGGAGCAACCACCAATGCAACTGACCTGGATTGTCAACCCGGGGCGGGTGATCCTCATGGCTCCATACAATAGGCTACTCAGACCACCTCAAATAACAAGGTACTGCCGGCTCAACTGAGTTCACCGCCCGCTTCTCGATTTTCTGATCTCGTTTGCACAGACTTGTGGTGAACACATGATATTGACCACTATACAATTGCTTTGGATTGCTTTGATAACCAGACTGATACTGCTGATTCCCTTGGCCAGATTGCTGATTAAAACCGCATGGATTGCCTTGGCCCTGAAAATCAGAGCTTGAGCCGCCACCTCCAAACCTAGGTCCATGAGAGCCGGATTCTGAACCGCCATGCAGGCCATGATTATTCTAGAAAAAATTAGAGTTTCTATACTCCCTCATGATGAAGCAATCCGTCCATAGATGACTGGCCGGCTTCTCCTGAGTTCTGTGCTTTGGACAAGGCTGATTCATTATGGCCTCAAGGTTGAATTTTGGCCCTCCAAACCGGGGCGCTGACGTTTTCCCCTTACGACGCTGATTATTACTCCGCATATTGGTGTTAGCCACAAATTCTAAGCCACCGTCAGCCTTGCGCTTACCATTGCCACCTTGACTAGCCGTGTTATGTTGTCCTTTTGTATTGCCACTCTTTTTCCATTTACCAGCTTTCTCCTCATTAGACTCAGGGTCTTTAGTGCTATCCAAGTTGGCATATTAGACGAGAGCCGCCATGAGCTCCCCCATATCATTGCAATTACGCTTAAACTGATGAAGCTATGTACCTAGGGTAGGGTCATGGACTTGTCTAAGCTACCCTACCCAAGGACATCTCTAGAAGAAACTACCTGTTAGTCGACCTAGAGGTGATCCACTCGACAGACTCGAGGACACTCAACCATGAAGATAACCACTCGACCATGAAGCTAACCACTCAACGGCCAGGAGATCTAAAGTCACTCTGCACACAACGGTCTGTCATTAAGTAGCCTTTATGGTCTTCATAGCACTTTATGTGGGCGTTACTAGTAACCCCTTGTCTTAATGTACTTTAAACCCTGCATAACTGAGGGCCGGAGGGGTCTGGCGAACTCTATATAAGCCACCCCCCTCCTCAGTGTAAAGGGTTCGCACCCCTGTAACTCATACGCATATAATCCAGTCGACCGCCTCCGGGCACCGAGACGTAGGGCTGTTACTTCCTCCGAGAAGGGCCTGAACTCGTAAAACTCTTGCGTGTACAACTACTCCATAGCTAGGATATTGCCTCTCCCTTAGTACCCCCCTACACTACTGTCAGACTTAGAACCACGACAGTTGGCGCCCACCATGGGGCAGGTGTCTTAGCGACTTATTGGAGAAGTTGCATTTTTTTCTGATCTCCTTCATCATGGTTTCAGGCGGAGTTTTGGTTGAGGGCCGCGAGATCCGTCTCGGCGCGCTCACGTTCGTCGCCGACGACTCTGCCTGGCTTCAGGAGGCTCCGCTCGACGTCGATGCGCTCCCGGTCCGCGGAGCGACGCACTTTCACGCGTGCATCCGTGGTGTCCTCCTGCGGCAACCGTCGACCCAATATCGACCGGTTTTTGTGTCATCCTCCCTCCCTGCTTCCCGCCGGCGCAAGCGCTCTGGTCGGTCGAGGCTTCAGCGATGGGTGAGGCACGCGGTGGCTCGCCAGTCGACCACCGCCCAAGTCGCGGCAATCGAGCCTGACGAATCTCTCTACGGCCTGTTCGACATGTCGACTGGCTCCGCAGAGACTGCATCCGAGTCCGACAACGGTGATCCAGCGGTGGAGGTCCTGATGGTCAATGGACCACACGGTCCCCCCAGTTTTGCCGGCACCGGAGGAGGCGATGGTGGAGGCGATCCGTCACACGACCATGAAGAGTACCTTCCCGAGCCCCTCAATTCGCTGCAGAGGGAATAACTTCGCTGTCGGAACATGGATGCACTTCACACTCCTATCATTGGAGAAACCCGTGAGGCTCGCACCTTAGAGGACGCGCGTTTGGCCAACTTGGTTGAGCGCACTCGACTGGAGAACCTTCAGCGGGCACTCAACGAGCGTGCGCGGCAACGGGTTCTAGACTCCAGTCGACGTCAGCTCTTTCCACCACCGACTCAGGTATATCGAACTCCGATTCAGAATCTAGCAGCTGCAGCCCGTATAGCAGAGTCAATTCAGCCTTCCCAGTCGGAGGCTGGCAGAGGCTTGATGCAGATCAGAGATTTGCTCCGCGCAGCAGGAGATCAGAACTCAGCTGTATCACAGTCGCAGAACAGGATTCACAGCAGATCCGTGGCTGCGAATACAGTCCCGTCGGCTCATAGCCCCAGATCGCCCCCGAGGCGTGAGGGGCGTGGAGACCGGCACGATCAGTACAATATCCGTGAGCAGTATGATCACCGATTTGATCGTGATGATCGACGTCGAGTGTCCACCCCTCCCCCAAGGGGTGGATCCTACGCACCTCGACAGCAGGATGATAGACGCCAGCACAGTGGTGGGCGAAGGATTCCAGTCGACCCCAGAGAACCAGGCTTTGATGCGAGGTCCATCATCGTTCAAGGTCTGGTCGACCAGAACAGAGCTCACAGAGAGGGTCACGACAGAGATGTAACCACCAGTAGCCGAGTGCATGTCTCAGGACCAGAGTGTTTCAGCAGAGCCATCAGGGCCGCAGTGATTCCCCCCAACTTCAGGTTGGCGACTGGAGTCAGTAAGTTCAATGGTGAGTCTAAGCCTGATACTTGGCTTGAAGACTACCGAGTGGCTGTCCAGATCGGCGGCAGAAATGATGAGGTGGCCATGAAACATCTGCCTCTTATGTTGGAGGGATCGGCCAGAGCATGGTTGAATCAGTTGACACCCAGCAGCATTTACACGTGGGAAGATCTTTCCCGAGTGTTTGTTAGGACGTTTGAAGGAACATGCAAGCGACCAGCAGGACTGACAGAGCTGCAATCTTGTGTGCAGAATTCGAATGAGACTTTGACAGATTACATCCAGAGATGGATCACATTACATCACACGGTAGAGAATGTATCTGATCACCAGGCAGTTTGCGCCTTCAAGGAACGCGTTAAGTACAGAGAGCTAAGCCTGAAATTTGGTTGAACTGGAGACATGTCTCTGAGTCGAATGATGGAGATAGCAACCAAATATGCCAATGGTGAGGAAGAGGACCGGCTCCGGAGTGGCAAGCACAAGTCAGTCGCCCAGGAAACCGTAGGAGGGAACTCCAGTCGGAAGCAAAAGCGGAAAGCTGAGCCAGTTGCTCCTGGAGAAGCCTTGGCCGTGACTCAAGGAAAGTTCAAAGGAAAGCCCAAAGGGCCTTGGAACCCCAAGAAAGTGAAGCATAAAGAGGGAAATGACATGATGGATTTACCGTGTCACATCCACACAAAGAAAGATGAAGAGGGTAATTACATTTACCCGAAGCATACCACTCGACAATGTCGACTCCTAATACAGCAGTTCCAGGGGAAACAGTCCAAGGATAAGGAAAAAGAGTCGGACAAAGTTGAGGACAAGGGGGATAGTGACGAGGAATATCCTCGGGTCAATTCCACTCTGGTGATTTTTGCTGACGTTGAGAGCAAAAGTCGACTAGAAGTCATAAACCGAGAGGTGAATATGGTTGCTCCGGCGACACCCAATTATCTGAAGTGGTCTCAGACGGCCATCACATTCGACCAGTCTGATCACCCGACGCACATAGCCACCCCTGGGAGGCAAGCTCTGGTGGTCGACCCAGTCATCGAAGGCACTCGACTAACTAAAGTGTTGATGGATGGCGGCAGTAGTTTGAATATAATGTACGCTGAGACGCTAAAAGGGATGGGCATTCCGATGTCCAGACTCAGCACAAGCAACATGAGTTTCTATGGAGTCATTCCTGGCAAGAAGGCCGCGTCGCTCGGCCAGATTGCTCTCGATGAGGTTTTTAGTGATTCCAAAAACTTCCGCAAAGAAAAGTTGACATTTGAGGTTGTGGATTTCCAAAGTGCCTATCACGCTATTTTGGGCAGGCCAGCTTATGCACGTTTTATAGCTCGACCATGCTACGTGTACCTCAAATTAAAGATGCCTGGCCCCAAAGGTGTGATCACTGTTACTGGCAACCGGAAGAAGGCGGAAGAGTGCTTTCAGAAAGGCTCAAAGATCGTCGATGCTCAGATGGTAGCAGAAGAGTGGCAGGAACGCCAGAGAAATGCAGACCCGAGTGATTTGTTGCGAGCTAAGAATCCCGCTACGGAATCAGCGTTTCAGTCGTCCGGTGAGACAAAACCAGTTCACATCCACCCGACCGACCCCAACGCTGCTCGGACTAATATCTCCACAACACTTGACCCCAAATAGGAAGAAGCGCTCATCCAGTTCCTCCGTGAGAACTGGGACATCTTTGCATGGAAACCTTCTGACATGCCAGGTGTACCCAGGGGGCTGGCTGAGCACCGTCTGTGAGTCGATTCAAAGGCAAAACCTGTCAAGGAACATCTGCGATGGTCCGCCGTCCAGAAAAGGAAGGCTATTGGCGAAGAGGTGGCTCGGCTCTTAGCAGTAGAGTTTATCCGAGAGATTTACCACTCTGAGTGGCTCGCCAATGTTGTCATGGTCCCCAAGAAGGACAAGTCACTTCGCATGTGCATTGACTTTAAACATATCAATCGGTCCTGCCTGAAAGATCATTTTCCTCTTCCCCGCATCGACCAAATAGTCGACTCAACTGCGGGATGTGAGCGACTGTCTTTCTTAGACGCCTATTCCGGGTACCATCAGATCCGTCTATATGGACCCGATGAGATCAAAACAGCTTTCATCACCCCATTCGGGTGCTTCTATTATGTCACCATGCCATTCGGCCTCAAGAATGCCGGAGCCACGTTCATGAGGATGATTCAGAAGTGTTTGCTCACTCAAATCAGTCGGAATGTGGAAGCGTACATGGATGATATTGTGGTCAAGTCACGGAAAGGTTCCGACCTGCTGACTGACCTTGCTGAAACATTTTCCAACCTCAGGAGGTATGATATCAAGCTTAATCCATCAAAGTGCACATTCGGAGTTCCTGGCGGAAAATTACTCGTTTTTCTTGTTTCCGAATGAGGAATCGACGCAAATCCAGAGAAAGTGGGCACTATACTCCGAATGAAAAGGCATGTGCGTGTGCATGATGTTCAGAAGCTTACTGGTTGCTTGGCCGCTTTAAGTCAATTCATCTCTCGTCTCGGTGAAAAGGCATTGCCTCTTTACCGACTGATGAAGAAGTCAGACAAGTTCGAGTGGACTCATGAAGCTGATGCAGCGTTTGCAGAGTTAAAAACCCTGCTTTCCACCCAGCCAGTGCTTGCTGCCCTGATCAGCAAAGAGCCTTTGCTGCTTTACATTGCAGCCACAGGACAATTCGTCAGTATAGTACTTATGGTCAAGCGGAAAGAAGAAGGGAAAGCCTTCAAAATTCAGCGCCCAGTATATTATATTTCTGAAGTCCTGACCCCATCAAAGCAAAGATACCCTCATTATCAGAAGCTTGTATATGGGATTTATATGACCACGAAGAAAGTTGCTCACTATTTCTCTGACCATACCATTATAGTCGTCAGCGACGCCCCATTGTCAGAGATTCTACACAAAAGAGATGCAACTGGTCGAGTGGCAAAATGGGCGATTGAACTCCTTCCCTTGGATATCAGATTTGAGGCAAACAAAAGCTATCAAGTCCCAAGCAATAGCAGATTTCCTCGCCGAGTGGACTGGACAGCAATTGCTGACTCAAGTTCACTCGGAACACTGGACCATGTTCTTTGATGGCTCTAAAATGCTGAATGGTTCTGGTGCTGGGGTAGTGTTGGTTTCCCCCCGAGGAGATAAGCTCAAATATGTACTCCAGATTCACTTTGATTCCTCCAACAATGAAGCAGAATATGAAGCACTTTTGTATGGGTTGCATATGGCCATTTCACTCGGCGCCCCTCGCCTCATGGTCTACGGGGACTCGGATTTAGTGGTCAACCAAGTGATGAAGGAGTGGGACGTCAGAAGCCCAGCTATGACTGGTTACTGCAACGCAGTAAGAAAGCTGGAGAAGAAATTCGAGGGGTTAGAGCTTCATCACATACCCCGACTGAAAAATCAAGCAGCTGATGACTTGGCGAAGATAGGTTCCAAGAGAGAAGCCATTTCCAGTGGCGTGTTTTTGGAGCATGTCCACGCGCCGCCAGTCCAAGAGGATCCTTTCACCAAAGAAGCCCCGCAGGCAAAAAGTGCCACGGATCCGACTGAAGTTGAGGTCCCAGCCATGGTCGACCTAATCATGGAAGTTCGGGTTAACACTCCCGACTGGACGATGCCTTACATCGCGTATATCCTAAGGAAAGAGCTCCCAGAGAATGAAGAAGAGGCTCAGCAGATCGTCCGTCGATCCAAGGCCTTTACTGTCATGAAGGGACAGTTGTACAGAGAAAGCGCAACTGGAGTCAGCAAGAAATGCATAACACCGGAAGAAGGTCGAATGATTCTCAACGACATCCACTCGGGGACCTGTGGCCATCATGCGTCCTCTCGGACTATCGTGGCTAAAGCATACCGAGCGGGCTTTTACTGGCCCAGAGCAAATGAAATGGCAAAAGAGATAGTCGACAAGTGTGAAGGATGTCAGTTCTACTCCAATATGTCACACAAGCCCGCCTCAGCCTTGAAGACCATTCCAATCGTCTGGCCTTTCGCTATTTGGGGGTTAGATATGGTTGGACCACTGAGAACTGGCAGGAGCAGCTTCACCCATGTACTGGTGGCAGTCAACAAGTTCACCCAGTGGATCGAAGCCAAGCCTATTAAAAATCTTGATGCTGGCACTGCCATCAGCTTCGTCAGAGAATTGATATTCAGATATGGAGTTCCGCATAGCATCATCACCGATAATGGGTCAAACTTCGATTCCGACCAATTCAAAGCCTTCTGCGCTTCTCAAGGCACACAAGTCGACTACGCTTCAATCGCCCACCCCCAGTCGAATGGACAAGCAGAAAGAGCAAACGGCCTAATTCTCAAAGGACTGAAACCCTGGTTGATGCATGATCTCAAGCACGCAGCAAGCGCGTGGGTCGACGAACTTCCATCAGTTCTTTGGGGATTGAGGACTACCCCAAATCGATCGACTGGGAGAACTCCATTCTTTCTGGTCTATGGGGCTGAAGCGGTTCTGCCAAGTGACCTGCTTCACAATGCACCGTGAGTCGAGCTCTACTTTGAAGTCGAAGCAGAGCAAGCCCGATAGGACACGGTCGACCTTGTGGAAGAAGAAAGAGAGATGGCCATGATCCGATCGACCATCTATCAGCAAGACTTGCGTCGATTCTATGCTAGAAATGTGAAGAGCCGAGCCTTCCTAGAAGGAGACTTGATCCTCCGAGTGGACCAATAGAAGCCACACAAACTCGCCCCTACTTGGGAAGGCCCCTTCATCGTCACCAAAGTTCTCCACAATGGAGCATACCGTCTTTACAACGTCGATTGTCAGATTGACGAGCCACGAGCTTGGAATGCGGATCTGCTCCGCCCCTTTTACACTTAAGTACTCACTCGGATGAGATGTAATAAAAATATTCCTGTAGTTTATCTATCAAAGACAAAAATATTATAATTTTCCCATTAATTGTTGTTGCCTTCTCTTATGTAAGAAATCCCCCAGTGGGTGGCTTAGCTGCGAATCCGTTTCGCCTAAGTTTGTAAAAAAAATCCTGCCGAGTGACAGGCAAGCCTCTCACTCGGAGACTTAGCTGCGAATCCGTTTCGCCTAAGTGTTTGAAACCCTACCGAGTGAAGAGCAAACCTCTCACTCGGAGATTTAGCTGCGAATCCGTTTCGCCTAAGTGTTTGAAACCCTACCAAGTGAAGAGCAAACCTCCCACTCGGGGGCTTAGCTGCGAATCCGTTTCGCCTAAGTGTTAAAAATCCTACCGAGTGGAGAGCAAACCTCCCACTCGGGGGCTTAGCTGCAGTCCAGTACTCGCCTAAGTGATTGAAATCCTATCGAGTGGAGAGCAAACCTCCCACTCGGGGGCTTAGCTGCAGTCCAGTACTCGCCTAAGTGTTTAAAAATCCTACCGAGTGGAGAGAAAACCTCCCACTCGGGGGCTTAGCTGCAGTCCAGTACTCGCCTAAGTGTTTAAAAATCCTACCGAGTGGAGAGCAAACCTCCCACTCGGGGCTTAGCTGCAGTCCAGTACTCGCCTAAGTGTTTGAAAATCCTACCGAGTGGAGACAAAACCTCCCACTCGGGGGCTTAGCTGCAGTCCAGTACTCACCTAAGTGTGAAATTCATTCCGATCCGCAAGGATGACCAGGTGCAGGTCGACTGCTACCTTCTCCTTCGAGTTACGACACAAACACAATGAGAAGCAATGAAAATCCTACCGAGTAGCGAGCCTGTCTCCCGCTCGGGGGCTTAGCTGCGGTCCAGTACTCGCCTAAGTATTTGAAATCCTACTGAGTGGTGAGTCTGTCTCTCACTCGGGGGCTTAGCTGCGGTCCAGTACTCGCCTAAGTACTTGAAATCCTACCGAGTGGTGAGTCTGTCTCTCACTCGGGGGCTTAGCTGCAGTCCAGAACTCGCCTAAGCATTTGGAATCCTACCGAGTGGTGAATCTTCCTTTCACTCAGAGGCTTAGCTGCAGCCCAGTGTTCGCCTAAGTGTTTAAAATCCTACCGAGTGGTGAGTCTGCCTCACACTCGGAGGCTTAGCTGCAGTCCAGCACTCGCCTAAGTATGCAAATCATTCCGACCCGCAAGGACGACGAGGTGCAGGTCGATTGTAACCTTCTCCTCCGGGCTTCGGCACAAATACAATGTGCGCTTCATCCTGGGCCGCAAGGACGCAAGTCGACTGAAATCTGTTCTCCAACCTACAAGAGCACGTCCCAAGCACAAAAATATATTCCGAGCGAAGAACAATGTTCGTTCAAAGACAAATGCAAGCATATTCAACGGTAAAGCCAAGTTCAGATACCATCCTACGGATCCAGAAGTGCTCGGGCATCAAGCCTGTTTAAGTTTATCGGTTACAAAAACCACTCGGCATTCCGAGGCAAATTTAAGTCATAGAAGTTTTTTACTCCTCCGGTGGAGGACTTGAAGGCACGACAAACTCGTCCAGGTCGATTCCATCAGCAATCCGAGTGGCAGCAGCAATGAATATCTCCATGAAGGATCGGAAGTCATGCTTCTTAGTATTGGCCACCTTGAGGGACGCCAGCTTTTCCTCTCGTGCATCTTTCAAGTGAACACGGACTAAAGACAGAGCTACATCAGCACCGCACCTTGCAGAAGACTTCTTCCACTCTTGCACTCGGCCTGGGACTTCATTCAGTCGAGTCATCAAAGACTCGAGGTCGTTCTGAAGCGTCTCCCCTGGCCAGAGTGTCGTGTCAATTCACGACGTTGCTGCCTTCAGTCGGGCCAGATAGTCCACCACACCAGCGATGCGAGACTCCAGTCAAAGCACATTCATGGCAGCTGCATCCTTCATTGGAGAGTTGATGGGATCCAAGCCTGTCTCCACTCGACTGGTCTCTTCCTCAAAGTTTTGGCAGAATTATGTAAACACAAGTCAAACATAAACCAACAGTTCCGCGACGAATCAACGGTGACAAGTCAGTCGAGTGAGAAAGGTTACCTTCAAGCATGAGGAACAACTTCCTGGCGAGCCCTCCCAGATAAGCTTCCAGATCATTCTTCTTCCCCACCAGTTCACTAGCCTTGTCGCTCAGAGCAATCTTGTCGTTCTTCAGACGGCTGACTTCCTTGTTGGCCGCGTCGAGAGCAGCTTTCAAGTTGGCGTTCTCTTCTTCAAGCTTGCTAACTGAAGTCAGCTTCTCTTCCGCAAGCTTCGTTTTGTCCAGAGCCACCTTCTGCGCTTCAGCAAGTTCCTGGTCCTTCTTCTTCAGAGCCTCCTTCGTTTTTTCTACGAAATGACAAGGAGGTCAGAATCAATAATGTGCAGAAGGAAGGAAACAGTCGTCAAGTTCTCACCAATCGTACCGTTTGCCTCGTCCTTCGCCTTCTAAGAGTTCTCCTGAACAAGTTTCAAGTCAAGGTCGAGCTGGATATGTTTCTTTTCCAACTCAGTGTAACGGGCCACGAGCTCGCAAGATTTCTACAAATAGTCAGTCGACAGACATCAAAGAGAGGTTGCTTCTGAGTGACTAAGAGAAAAACAGTAACGTTTCTAAGACTACAGTCGAATCAAAATAGTCAACAGTAGTCTCGGGGACTACACCCAGTGGGTGCACTCAGCATGCCCCCACTAATTCTACCGACTCGATCCGATCAGTCGACCAAAAGGATCAAAGAGATTATGGTCTCATCATAATCTACAAAAAAAAGAGTTCTTCAGACTACAGTCGACTGCCAGCAATCCACCATAGTCTCGGGGACTACACCCAGTGGGTGCACTCAGCATGCCCCCACAGGTCCTAATGTTCCACTCGACATGGTCCGACCAGACCGAGTGAAGAAATTTCAACTACAAAGACTACAGTCGACTGCCAGCAGTCCACCATAGTCTCGGGGACTACACCCAGTGGGTGCACTCAGCGTGCCCCCACCAGTCTACAAACCCAATCGACACACCCAGTGGGTGTACAGACACAAAGATTTTTGGAAAGAAAATCTTCAGATAACATATCCTAACAGAACAGGTGGTTACCAACTAACCTGGACATTGCTCTGAAGGGTTGAGCTTGCATCATAAGCCGCTTGGCTGGCTTCCCGGATCGCCTTCACCTACTCCATCATAATCCCCGCCTGGCGTATAGCCTCCTTAGCAGCGCCTGCCTGATCCTTTGGGACATGGTGTGTGGCGAAAAGGGAGGGTGGTTCAGTAGTCGACGACGAAGGCCGGACACTCGTCAGCGGCACAGCGAAGGTCACAGAATGCCGAGCAATGTCGCCACCTTCTTGAACCAGTACCTCAGGTGCTGACGTAGTCCGAGTGGCCTTGCCAGCCGCGGCCTGTCTAGTCTTCCTCGCCTTCAGGGGCACCTTGTCATCGTCATCGGGGAGATCAATGATGTGACAAGGAGCTGCAAGATAAATCCAGAGTTGGAAATGAAGATCCGATCGACCAAAAGCGAAAACTACAAGAGAACGTACCAGGGTTGGAGGTGACAGTGTCTTCCATTTCTTGGTCGTCGTCCTTAGGAGAGGTCTCGGAGGTAGCAGCACTGCAGATTTCAAAAACCAGTCGGTTAGTCGATGAGACAACCGGAAGTTCGCTCGAGCTGAACAAGGAAACACAAATCCTGTTGTTACCCGGAGATGGTGGGAATGGCCATTTTCATCTTAGGCAAGGCCTTCGGCGGCTTTGATGACTCCACCCGCGGATGCTTCGGCGCTTTTTCAGTCGGCGCCGGAGAGGCCGTCCGAGGGCGCTTTGTCGACGGCACAACGGGGGCAACCGCTTTGTCACGCTCCCTCACGGGGTCGTGGGCGAGCTTGGATCGCCTTTCCGTGCGAGGAGGATCGACTTCCATTTCCTCCTCCTCCTCGCTGGAATCGTCTTCATCCTCCTCCCCCTTGTCGTCAGATTTCCACTCCTCCTCACTTTCACCTCCACTCGCCTCTCCCTCCTCGGCTTGTTCATGCGCCCCGTTGGGCATTGAGTACATTTCAGTCGTGACCTAGAAGATAGCAAACAAGACAAAAGTCAGTCGGTTGATTTCAAACAGATAGAATGGAAAAAACAGAATCGCAGTCAGAAATGCAGAATTGGACCTTGTCAACTTCATATGATTGGTCGAATGGAACGACCCTCCTAGCTCCTCGGGGGTTGTCCTTGTTCCCCGTAATGCTTCCCATCCTCCGCTCGAGCATGGCGTCATCGATCACCTCTGCGTGGATCCGAGTGGTGTCCTCAGTTCCAGAATACATCCACATAGGATGATCTCAAAATTGGAGCGGCTGGATGCGCCGCCGGAGGAAGACCTCCAGGAGGTCCATACCAGTCACCCCGTCACGGATGAGCTGCACGAGACACTCGACCAGCACCTTCACCTGTGCCTTCTCCTCCGGGACCACCTTCAAAGAGGAGGGCTTCTCACTCATTCCATGGAAAAGGGAGGGAGCCCGGTCAACTGCCCTGGCATCGGCTGGTCCTTGCAGTAAAACCAAGTCGACTGCCACCCACGGATGGAGTCGGGCAAAACCATGGTCGGAAAAGAACTTTTCCCTCTCAACTGGATCCCAAGGCCCCCACACATCTGAATCACATGTGTCCTCTCGTCACTCGGATTTGCCTTCTTCACCATCTGGGAGCAACAGGTGAAGATGTGCTTAAAGAGACCCCAGTGAGGCCGGCAACCCAAGAAGCACTTGCACAAAGACACATAGGCAGCGAGGTACACTATGGTGTTGGGCGTGAAGTGGTGGAGTTGTGCCCCAAAGAAATTCAAGAACCCCCGAAAGAAAGGGTGGGGCAGCAAAGAAAACCCACGGTCGACGTGGGTGGCCAGAAGAACGCACTCACCCTCCTGAGGCTGCGGCTCTGACTCCCTCCCCGGGAGCCGCGCCGATCCATGGGGGATCAGCCCTCCGTCATCCAGGTCATCGAGATCCGCCTGACTAATTGTCGAGCGGATCCAGTCGCCCTGGATCCAGCCCGGCGGCAGGCCGGTCCTCGATGAAGAGCCACTCTGACTAGTTCCCCTCCCCTTCGCCTTCGCCGTCGCTTTCTTCGCCCGCTCCAGGGCCGCCGTCTTCTCCTTCACCATCGTCGCCGGCGAAGCACGCACGGAGCAGCGGCACTGAGGCAGAAGCGAACGCGGCGGAGAAATCTGGAGAAGAGGGGGGAATGAGGGTGCACTGTTGAAAACCCCCCGTCCGGTGCTTTATATAAGGCTGCTTCCGAGTGGCTGACATGTAGGCCCGGACGATCCTGTCAAATCCCGCAACAGTCGCGCGCATGATACGTGGCGAAAAAGGTGGCGCGGAGATTGAGGCGTCCCTGCCTTATCCCGTCCAATTGCTGCAGCTAAGCCCCGTCCCGCGCGCTTCCCAAAATTCGAATCTCACAAAATCCGCGGCTTGCAAAACAGCTCGTCAGGCAGAAGATCTCCTCCACTCTGTCACTCGGAGCTCTTCAGGTGAAAACTTCACTCGACAGATATAAAGAATGGATCAAGGCGACTGAAAAAGAAGTTGATGCCGTCACCTAAAAATTCATTGATCCAAGACAAGACATACTCATAGCACGAAAAATTGGTCGGAAGAATTCTCAACTCCTTCCCCACTCAAACCTCGATCCATTCGGGGGCTAATGATGAAGCTATGTACCTAGGGTAGGGTCACGGACCTGTCTAAGCTACCCTACCCAAGGACATCTCTAGAAGAAACTACCTGTCAGTCGACCCAGAGGTGATCCACTCGACAGACTCGAGGACACTCGACCATGAAGATAACCACTCGACCATGAAGCTAACCACTTGACGGCCAGGTGATCTAAAGTCACTCTGCATGCAACAGTATGTCATTAAGTAGCCTTTATGGTCTTCATAGCACTTTATGTGGGCGTTACCAGTAACCCCCTGTCTTAATGTACTTTAAACCCTGGATAACTAAGGGCCGGAGGGGTCTGGAGAACTCTATATAATCCACCCCCCCCTCCTCAGTGTAAAGGGTTCGCATCCCTGTAACTCACACGCATATAATCCAGTCGAACGCCTCCGGGCACCGAGACGTAGGGCTG
>NC_057813.1:582459600-582471010 GCF_018294505.1 Triticum aestivum | reverse complement strand
AGTGTATAACGGTTGAGATCCGACGCACCCAATTGGTTGTTGACTCGCCTTCACCTTGGACGCAAGAGTCCAAATCCAGAATTGACATAGGCTGCTTGCACGTGTCTTTAAAATTTTGGATAAAACGCGCTTTCAACTCCACCCATGATCTGATGGAGTTAGCGGGCAGCCCTTTCAACCAAGTATGAGCCGGCCCATCCAACATCATGGTGAAATACTTAGCACATGCAGCATCACTAACGTCCAACATCTTCATAGCCATCTCATAGCTTTCAATCCAAGCCTCCGAGGGTTGATCCGTCGTGTAGTTAGTCACCTTACAGGGGCCCTTCAAATCCTTAGGCAAGCGCTCATTGCGTAGAGCCGGTACTAAACATGGCACCTTACGGATAAACCAGAGGGTATTGTTGAGCCGCCAACTGAGCCGCTAGCTCAGCCTCACGTCGCGCCCTGCCCTGATCCACCAAAGCCTGAGCATCATTACCAGCACGTGGCGGGTCAGGCCTACGAGGCAGATTGCGGTGCCGCTCACTGCTCGATACAGCCAGTTCATCAATGTGTCTACTATAACTCCGGCCTGGACGCGGGATCGAGTGAATCCGTTCACGGCTATATGAATAAGCCGCCTGTTGAGCCACAACCGTCTGAAGAAGTTCTCTGGCTCACCGTATTTCCATCGTTGCTGGCGACTCATCCTGAACCGGGAGAGCCGCCAATCGAGTAGCTGTAGCTATCATGTTACCAGGGGATTAGAATAGTGACCCGGGGCGTTGGAACATGCTAAGGAGGGGTCAAATTCAAATGTTGGGGGTCTGCAGCACGTGGCTAAACCGGTGCTCCAACCGCCGACGCCTCAATGACCCGATCCACAACAGGCGGGTTACCGTTTCCTGCACCAGGCGTGCTGAAAAGGTTTCTCGCATCGTAAACCGGGGGTAAACGACTCGCATGCCTTCTGTTAAAGACAGCATTTGATGTGTTCCAGTCCAAGCTCAAACAAAAAAATCGGCTTGAAGCCGCTCTGCCTCCCTCTCCAAGGCGGCTTGCTCCGTCGCCATCCGGGTGTTCTCAGCGTTTAGATCCTCCTTTGCTTGATCTATCTCATCACGTAACTTTGCAAGGTTCATGTTATGTTGTGTTTGATTTGTCGGGGTTACCTCCGCCGTCAACAACGTCTCCAGAGCCTCCAACAGTTCATATAAAACTTGAGTCAGTGGTCGCATAGGGCCTCCTGCCCCGGCTGCCGTAGTAGTCGCTGAACCGGAGATCATTGTTGCCGCAGTTGAAGAATTCTGCCCTGGCTGCGTGCCGGCCATGAAGATTGTAACCCGGTTTGTTGGCTCATAGGGGTCCGGAATACTGTTGCCCTCGGAACAGCCCCCAAGCCTATCATCCTGCACTTGATACATGGAGTTGGTCTCGCCGGTTCAAGACTCATCGCCTGAATAGATGACTGTCTCTCCACCGGACTCAGATCCTCCTTCCAGATCTACTCCTTGAGGAAAGCAAACAAAGACATGCTTCGGGGCGACTTGAACCTTGGCGGGTCGTGCACGCTGAGTCGTCTTAACGGTGTCAACGCATGTGTCCGGCTCAGCTTCTGACTCACCAATCTTGCCGATGAATACATGAATTCCGCCGAAGGGGACCCGGTACCCGTACTCGACTGAGACGGCCTCGGGGTCCCAGCCCGCATCATTGATGTAGAGCTTGTCACGATGAATCTTAGTCATCCGGCCCATAGCGTATCCCTTGAACCCTGCGAAGTTTCCCTTCAAGAACTCGAAACCACCGTGCTCTAGCCCCACGGTGGACGCCAACTGTCGTGGAATTGTCACGGCAGATGCCCTAGCGTGAGGACTTAGGTGTGGAGCCATCGCAACGTAGTTAGCTTGAAGGGGTTAAACGGGACAAAGGACACAAAGAGTTTTACCCAGATTCGGCCCCTCTCAACAAGGTAAAGGCCTACTCTTGCTTTAGGTTGTATTGCTTGGGTTTCGATTACCAGGGAGCGAATACACTTGACCTAGTTCTCTACTTGTTATTTCTTTTTCAACCCGCCGTCGGGTCACCGCTTTATATACACAGGTTGATGCCCGACGGCTTACACAGTCCTGGCCGGCTCATACACAATGTGTCCGGCTTGGTGACTATCTAAGCTTTCCTTAATCATACAAGTTAAACATATGGCAGTTTATGCCCATGGGCCTCAAGTTGCCTCTGGGTCTTGGGCCTTCAGTAAGCTTGCTTCATGAACCGCCATCTTTAACATCTTGGGCCTTCTCATCATGAATCGCCAGTGGTATGACCCGACCCCTCCTGGGCGGGTCATACCCAATAATTATATCCCCAACAGTGACCGAAGGTTGTTCAGAGTCCCGGATGAGATCACGGACATGACGAGGAGTCTCGAAATGGTCGATAGGTAAAGATTGATATATTGGAAGGTTATATTCGGACATCAGAATTGTTCCAGAATGTTTCGGGAATATTTCAGAGTATCGAGGGGTTACCGGACCCCCCCCCCTGAAAGTTAATGGGCCTCATGGGCCATAGGAGAGAGGAGGAGGTAGGCCACAGGAGGTGGCGCGCGCCACCCCCAAGGGAGTCTGAATTGGACTAGGGTAGGGGGCGCGGCCCCCCTTTCCTTCTCCCTCTCTCTCTCCCTTCCCCCTTATCCCCCTCCAGAAAGGAAGGGGGTCCGAATTGGACTGGGAGTCCTAGTAGGACCCCCCCCCCCTTGGGGGCGTGCCCTGGCCGGCTCTCTCCCCTCTCCTCCTTTATATACTGTCATGCCCAAGATGCGACCCTATCCTAAAGGAACTCGAAGGTCCCACCAAGGATAGAAGCGCATCTTGAAGACGCTTTTGCAAGGTGGATATCATTACATCAAACCATTACATAATAGTTAGGGATACATACAAGGCATACCAATGCCGCAAGGGTACAACAATACATCATACATAAGATCAACATCCGACTACGGATGAAACACAAACAGAAGATCAAACGACATCCACCCTGCTAGCCCAGGCTGCTGACCTGGAACCTATCCCCTGATCAAAGAAGAAGCAGAAGGAGAACTCCAAAACAAGCAAACATCGCTCTCGCGTCATGATCATCACATAACCTGTACCTGCAACTATTGTTGTAGTAATCTGTGAGCCACGAGGACTCAGCAATCCCATTACCATGGGTATCAAGACTAGCAAAGCTTAATGGGAAAGAAAGGGCTAAAGTGGTGAGGTTGCAGCAGCGACTAAGCATGATATGGTGGCTAACATACGCAAATAACAGCGAGAAGAGAAGCAACGGAACGGTCGTGAAGGTAGCAATGATCAATAGGTTATCCTAAACTCCTACTTACGTCAAACATAACCCAAAACCGTGTTCACTTCCCGGACTCCGCCAAAAAGAAACCATCACGGCTACACATACGGTTGATGCGTTTTAATTCGAATCTGGTGTCAAGTTATCTACAACCGGACATTAACAAATTCCCATCTGCCACATAACCGCGGGCACGGCTTTCGGAAGTTTAAACCGTGCGGGGGTGTCCCAACTTAGCCCATCACAAGCTCTCCTTCTCCCATGAAGACCCGATCAGCCTCGGAATCCCGGTTTACAAGACATTTCAACAATGGTAAAACAAGACCAGCAAAGCCGCCCGATGTGCCGACAAATCCCGATAGGAGTCGCACGTACCTCGTTCTTAGGGCACACCGGATAAGTCAAGCTACGAGTAAAACCAGACCTCAAGTTTCCCCGAGGTGGCCCCGCAGGCTGCTCAGTTCGGACCAACACTCGAAGGAGCACTGGCCCGGGGGGTTAAATAAAGATGACCCTCGGGCTCCGGAAACCCAAGGGAAAAAGGCTTAGGTGAGGCAAATGGTAAAACCAAGGTTGGGCCTTGCTGGAGGAGTTTTATTCAAAGCGAACTGTCAAGGGGGTTCCATAAATCACCCAACCGCGTAAGGAATGCAAAATCAAGGAACATAACACCGGTATGACGGAAACTAGAGCGGCAAGAGTTGAACAAAACACCAGGCATAATGCCGAGTCTTCCACCCTTTACCAAGTATATAGATGCATTAATTAAATAAGAGATATTGTGTTATCCCAACATAATCATGTCCATCATGGAGCAATCTTCAACTTCACCTGCAACTAACAATGCTATAAGAGGGGCTGAGCAAAGCAGTAACATAGCCAAACAACGGTTTGCTAGGAAGGGTGAAAAGGTTAGAGGCTAACATGGCAATTTGGGAGGCTTGAAGAGCAAGCGATAGGTAGCGTAGCAAAGCGATAGAACGAAGCAACTAGCATAGCAATGATAGTAGTGAGATCCAAGGTGATGGTCATCTTGCCTGAAATCCCGCTAGGAAGAAGAATGAGTCCATGAAGAAGACAAACGGACGTAGTCGAACGAATCCTCACAACTCCGGAACGAAAACGAAGCTAACGAGAGAAGCAACCCGGAAAGAAGCAAACAACATAGTAAACAAACAAGCATAACATGACATGATGCACAACCAAGTATGATGAATGTCCGGTTTAATGAGGCATGGCATGACAAAGTGCAACAAACAATACTACAAGTTAAGTGGAGCTCAATATGCAATGAGTTGCATATTGACAAAACACCACATGCAATTATTTAGTTTGATCTCGTTATAAGCTACTCAACAATATTAAATGTTGTTAAACATGGCGAGAGGTGAGGCATAAGTAAACTAACTATTTAGGCAAATTTAAATGAGGCCGGAACAACAAACAACAATTCCGAAAAATCCTAATGTCCATATTTTAGATTTGGTACTGTTCTGTCCTAAAGCATATTTTTGAGTTGTTAAACATGCAAAGTAATGCCACCATGTTAAACTATGCATTTTTCCACCCCATTTACATATAAAGTTTATTAAAATTAGATCTACGGTTAGTTAGTTATGAAATAAAGCATTTTAGCATGGCATTTGAGCAAATTAAGGCAAACAGCAAGTTAAACATTTCAAACATGGTTGAAAGTGCCAGATTATGAAACTAGACAGAAATCTAAGCATTTTTCATATATAAAACATTTTAATTCGATGCACGGTTGTGGAGTTATTAAATGCATGAAGTTGAGGGTTTTTCTGTAAATCTGTAAACTCTGGATAATAGCTAAAATCGCAGGCAGGAAAAAAACACTATACGGGCCGAAACTGAGATCTGGCCTAGGGCGCGGGCGCTGGAGGCTCACCCAGCGGGTCTGGCCCAGGTTGATGGAGGTAGGCCGAGCGAGGCCGGATCTGGTGGAGGAAGTGATCGAGTTGGGCCTGATGCATGCTGCGGTTGTGGGCCTGGTGCCGACGTGGCTCGGTCAACGCAAGCGGGCGCGGGACGAGCGACCTGCTCGTTGCTGCTCGATGCAGCCGGTGGCGACGGAGATGGAAGCAGGGGCGCGATGCAAGGGCAGAGACCAACGGGCACGGCGCAGGAGGTCTCCGGCGAGGACGACGGTGCCCGGACGCGGGAGCGGGCGAGGGAGGCGCCTGGGTTCGGATCCGGCGGTCGGCACCTTGATCTGAAGCAGAGGACAGCCATGGCCTGGGCTCTGCAGAAGCAACGGCGGCTGGGCAGTCAGCGAGAAGCGACACGAGGGGAGGAAAAGGAGGACTCAAAGCCGCAGCTCGACGGTGGAGCTCACCTCTAGCGATGCGACGGCAACGGGGAGGCAGCGGCAAACTCCCTGGGTGTCGGCTCCTGTCAAGAGAAACAGGGGAGAGATGAGAGGCGGGAAGAAGGAAAAGAGAAAGGAGGAGGAAGGTGATGGGCACGATGGGGTCCTAAGGGTGGTCGCTGGTGACGGCTGCCGGAGGAGGCTCGAGCAACAACGACGAGGTCGCCTTGGCCGCAAGGATCGGGAGCTCCTTTCCCATCCGTGCGTGGAAGACGAGCACAAGCGTGGGGCACGGGGGCGATGGCTGGACGAGGGGATCCAGGGGAGGCGCCGGTAGGATCGAAGGGAGGAGGTGGAGGCTGGAATGATTTGGACCGGGGAAGGATGAGGCTGGTGATTGGCTCACTGGTGATCCCGAGGGGAAAACGAAGAGGAGACAAGGTGGAGATTTTTGCGGCGGCGGGGAGGAAATGATTGATGGGATTGCCTAGCCTAGGGTTTGGACTGATATTTATAGCATTGGTTTTTTTGTTAGAGACTAATTGGACCCTCTGATTAAAATCGAATGGTCGAGATAAATATGTTAGGAAGACCAAAAGAGAAACCAAAGATATTTAAGGGATGTTAGGGGATGATTTCGAATCCAACGGCGATGACTGTCCGGGTTCGGGTTCGGGGGCAAGTTTCGGGCGCGCGCGAGAGGTTTGCGGGTTGTGCAGAGAGGTTAGGAAGCCAAGCAAGAGGGAGACAAAACCTGGCTGGTCTCGGAATGGTCAACAAAGGCAAAGGGGAAATGCGACAACTACGAACGGATGCAAGTTTTATGAAAACATGCGGATGCAATATGCATGATGACATGATGAAATGCAACAACAACAAAATAGAACACACGGCGACAACAAAAAACATGGAAGGCGTCTGAAGCGTCGCATATACGGGGGCAGGGGGCACCCCAAAGCACAAGAGTTATTTCTTAGCCGTGTGCGGTGCCCCCCCCCCCTCCATCGTTTACTCCTGCGGTCATATTGTCATAGTGATTAGGCGAAGCCCTGCGCGGATCACATCACCATCACCATCACCATGTTGTCGAACTGATGGAACTCATCAACTCCTTCGTACCTCTACTGGATCAAGAGTTCAAGGGACACCATCGAGCTAAACGTGTGCAGAACTCGGAGGTGACGTACGTTCGGTACCTGATCGGTTGATTTGAGAAGACGTTCTACTACATCAACCGCGTTAAGTTAACGCTTTCGCTTTCGATCTACGAGGGTACGTGGACACACTCTCCCCCTCTCGTTGTTATGCATCTGCTAGGTAGATCTTGCGTGAGCGTATGAATTTTTTTTCAAATTGCATGCTATGTTTCCCAACACTCTCATGTGCACCATACATGTCAAAACAATTTGATGTGCTTGTTAAATTAATGTGCAACTCTTCCTTTGGGAAACTGGGATCATCTCTGGTCTATACAAAGTCAACCAAGTGCATTCTAGATAAGCATGTCAAATGACTTGATCATACACACAGAAAAATAGAATCGACAATATTTTTTGTTCTTTGATAATTACAGTAATGATGATATTGTAACCAAAGCAAACCTGGACATGTTATCCCCAGAATTCAGCTTGCGAAAAAAATCCATACCCAAGAAGTTTCTATTGATATGACTACCTAGTTTTGCACCGTAAACTATTATTAAGATATTTGTTAGAATGTATGACTTGGAATTCTCTACCATGATATTTAATGATACAAAAATATATATGAAAACACCCACATAGATGCAAATATATATTTTTACAATATATAATTTATTCAGCGTGCAAAAAATAGATTTCTTACTTGTACAATTTGAATGTAGAAAAGCAAATTTTTTTGTTGACATATATTATAGTTTTATGACAATTCACACTATAACTACTATTTAGCAACATTATTATTTGGTTAGCTGATAGATAAGTACTATAAAATTATGCTCATTGAATCTATGTTATAGTACTTTTAGTGACAAAACTATAGTCTGGTACAATTAATTTATTAAGTATAAAAATTTAGTGCAAAAAATGTTTAATTGCCCCGGGTCTAAAATATTCTTGGATAGATTGGATCGAAATGAAACCACTCATTCGCAAACCGGATTTTTCATTGAACGTGCACAAACTAATATCTACAACATCAACCAAATGAACTTGGTGTACAAATCATCCTACCAAATTAAACATATATAAAGTTACAACTATAGGAACCGAGATAAAATAAATACCGGAAGCAAGCCGGGTGTGGCCATCGATAGAAAAACTACGGGAAGCGAACCGGGTGTGACCTCACATTAAATTTTTAGATTCCCATTTTACTCTCAACTTGATGCACAAGCTCATGGTGTTATTTGTTTCACTACTTTAACATGATTTGTGCTTTGAGTTGAAAGTTGCGTGTTTACAAAATGTAACCTATTTGTTCATGATTTTAATCACTGACACCACCTCTACTTGTTATAGAGTGAGTCGAGAGAATTATGTGTAACGTCCTTGTATGTGCTGGCGCGTACCAAAAAAGTCCCAAAAGTTAAAAAAAACGCTCCAATGTGATATTTATACATGCAAATAAACATGGGCGGAGCTAGAGTGTCCATGGTGGGCCGTGGCCCATCCTGGGTTTTTGGATGAGCCTATATACCTATGGATCTTTAATTGGGATAGAGGAAAAAAGGCCCAGAAAACTTAGTTGTTGACCCATAGACGAATGCAACCCATACCACGCCCTCGTCCTGTCGTCCACATCGAGCTAGGGGGACAGCCGCCTCATCCCGACGCCCTCCCAGAGCCGTGCGGTCGTGCCTTGCCTTGCCTCGCCCTCGTCGGCTTGCTGTCGCCCTCGCCGGTTGTTGGCCGGATCCCATTAGTTGAGGAGGATCCCGCATCTCCTTCCCACCCCGTGTGAGCTATGTGCGCCCAGCCGCCCTGCCCCCTGTTGTGCGCCGCTGTGCGGCTGCACCCATACCCCATCCATCTGACATCCCTGCAAACCGCCGGCGGTCGCCTAGTGCCTCAGTCTGGCGGTAGAAAGTCACCCCGATTTAAGGTATAAAATACCCAATTTATAATTTAGGGTTTGTTTTTTCTGTGCTATGCTATCCTGTAGATGTACCGAACACATGCGTAATTTTGCATATAATTTCTGCCCTAGCTTTTTTGATAGAAAGTAATTCTTATTGTATCTATGGTGCATGTAGTATGTACTACGTGGTCTTCGTTATCCAAAACTTAGACTTAATTGAAATTTTGTGTGTGTTTGTAAGACTATTGGACTATTTCTATGTGATATGGGTAATTAGTATTTCTTATCAAAAAACCTGTTGAGGGACGGACCATCATGTTCTCAAATGCTAGCTCCGCCACTGAAATAAATAACATATACGGTCCTCATATGGCCTTCTATACGGTACAGTGTTGCACGTGGCGTTGCTTTTTTGTGGACAGGTCCCTCAGCTTTTCTCAAATCAATGCGCACAGCCGCCCCACGCCTCGTCATCACTAGGGCAGAATACGACACGTGAAATGTTCAGTTAACAGAATGTTCGGTTACACACAGTTTTTTCACACCCATTTGAACACTAACTTCCATCATTAAGCCTTACCACAAGCTAACACTGATTTGAATAGACACAAAACATATTGCATGACCATTAGCAAAACACTAAGCACGATCATTAGATAAAGTAAACAGCTTGGAAAGGGGAAAATAGAAAAAATGGCACCGTGTCGTTTGCATGGGTAAGGATGGCAATGGGTAGGATATGGGGCGGGTAGAGCAGTACCTTACCCATACTCGTGTAGTCAATGGGTATGAAATTATACCCATACCCGTACCCACGGGTATGAAACTTTACCCATACCCATACCCGATGGGTTTTCATGCCCATTGGGTAGATCAAGCAGTACACAAGTTATTCGCAATTTTACATTAATCTATAGCACATTTTACAAAAAAACATTGATCTCAACTCAATAACAGATAGACAAGTACCCGCTCAACTAAAATTAACAATTGATGACAACTTTAACATAGGTTCACAAGCTCACAAACCAAATTTAACACAGGTACTCTTGTGAATTATGGGTAAGTTTCACATGTCAGTATAAACGGGTAGGGTATGGGTATATTCATGGGTAAAAGGCTATACCCGTGCCCTACCCATGACTTAACGGGTAGGGTATGGGTACTACTCATGGGTATAAAATTGTGCCCATACCCTGCCCGTGCGGGTACGATATCCGCGGGTACTCACACCCATGGGTAAAATTGTCATCCTTATGCATGGGCGACTCGGGTGGCGTCCCGATCCAATGATCACGGCAGCCCTCAGTCCGTGTGCCCTTCCCGTTGATGCATCTGGTGCGCCCAACCGTTGGCACGTGTCCCATGCTAGGTCCTCTCAAAAAAATTAAAATAATTACATTTTTTTAGTAGAGGTTATGGATTTTGCTTGTTTTATCTTACATTATCGTGATTTTTTTCTTTTTTTTCTTTCTTTGGTTTTCTCGTGTGCATCACACTATGTAAAGCACAGTTGTGCTCCATGGTTAGGCACTGTAATGTTTTTCGGGAAGCACATCCGAAAGTGAAAAGCATAGTTGTGTATCAGCGTGAAGCACATCCAAAATTCAAGAATGCGTGCGGAACCGGGCGCTTATGCGCGCATAAGCGTGGGGCGCTGACCCAACGCCTCACGTAGGCCATATGCGCCCGGAAAAGCATGCGGCGCGCCTACACGGAGCGTCTTTTTCATTAAACGCGATTAGGCGCGCGGACTCTACGCTTAGAGCATCTCCAACAGGCACCCAAAAAGAGCTCCGTGCGCTAAAAATTTCTTTTTGGCGCCGAACAGCTCCAACTGATGATGTAAAATATTGTGCGCGCTACAAAGTTTTGGACACTCATTGAAAAATGCTATCACGCGCAGCATATTTTGACCTCCGGATTGCACGCACTTCACAATTTGCATTGTGTGCTTTTTTGGGCGCGCGTTTTTGGGCTTCTGCTAAAACAATGCTGGTCCCGGCGCATTAAAAGTGCTACAGTGGCACGCTATTATTTTTATTGGGCGTGAAATTTTTGTGCGGCTATTGAAGATGCTCTTAATCATTCACGGCACCATGGAAAAGCGAGGGAGGGAGCCGCCCGAATCGAAGAAAAGCAGAGGCACAGGCGGGGTGTAGAGGGAACACACCAAAACTAGATATCCCGCGTTAGGGTTAGGTCTGGGTGCTCTCCTCGCGATGCCGGATCTCAGCTTGCGCCGCCAGCTGCTGGACTCACGCCGCCAGCTGCTGGACTCGCGCCGCCGGATCTCCTTATCCTCTTCCCGTTGGCAGCCACCTCGAGCTCCTCCTCCTCCCAGCGCCAGCCACCTCAAGCTCCTTCTCCGCCTCCCGCTTCCAGCCACATCAAGTTCTATGTCGGCCTCGCTTCGCCAAACAGATGATTAGGTGAGCCTTGGTTGGTTCCTCCTCTCCCGATCTCCCCTCGGCCCCCCTTGTTCTCTGCTGCTGCTGGGGATTGGGGATGCTGCTCTGCTACCGTCGGGGCCTGGGGTTGGTGCTCTGCTGCCGTTGGGGCCTGCGATTACTGCTCTGCTGTTAGCTGCTGGGGCGCTTTTCCGAACTTAATATAGTAGTCAAAGTATGCCCATGTGTGCTCAAAGTGCTGTCGTTAGTGTTAGTAGTAGTACAGTAGTGTTAAACCATC
>NC_057813.1:582456217-582459326 GCF_018294505.1 Triticum aestivum | reverse complement strand
CGGCGCAAGTTTTGGGCTTGGGGGCAAATATTTCCAGCCATGTCCACCCCAAGCACCTCTGCACCTCGACGAGGAGGACGCGTGGTGTGCAGCGAGGAAGCGGTCGGGCGCCACCACGCGTGGTGTGGCAGCGCGGGCAACGACCCCGTCGAGCAGCAGCGAGGTGAGGCGGTACACCGGTGAGCTCCCGCGGGATCCGGCCGGAGAGGCGGCGAGCTCGGATGGCGCGGTGGAGCCCAGTGACGAGGACATGTATTAGGGATAGGGTAACAGGCCTGACCTAAAAGACCCTACCCATGGACACCGTACACTTTGTACTGGGCCCCTGGGCCAGATCGCCGCTCAGATGTACCGCAACTTGAAAGTCACTCGGACGGCAACGACCACTCGGAGCACGGCACTCCACTCGACGAGCTCATTCCACTCGGCCGTGTAACTCACTCGGATATGCAAACACCAATAGTTAGCATGACGGTTTTGTAGTGGCCAGGTATTATGACATTCATGCCCCACTTTGTAACATAGGAGGTGAGGGGATGGCGCACTCTATATAAGCCACCCACCACCACTAGACTTGGGGGGCTTTTTTCTTCCATCTCTCTCTCATTTCGCCATTAGTCTCAGGACTTAGTTCAGACATGGGGATCCGTTCCTCTCTCACACACACACATTGTAATATCCGGATATATACTCAGATAAAACAAAGCCTCTCCGGAGCACGAGACGTAGGGTTGTTATCTCCACCGTGAGAGGCCTGAACTCGCTAAAACCACCGTGTCACCCATATGCATCTCGATAGATCATGCTCCGTTACTCTATACCTTATTATTGTCGGAATCGTTCCCACGACAGTTGGCGCCCACCGTGGGGCATGGCGTTTATCGAGCCATTATGCAAATGGTTTTCTTTCTTCAATGTTCGTCCGCTGATCAACAATCATCAATGGAGGATCTGATCCAGGATGCTTTGGACATCACTCCATTCACAGGGGAGTCATGATACTCTTCGTACAGAGGGATCAGGAAGTTCCATTCCATACTATCTTATTCTTTACAGTCGATCTTTAATCTAACAATGGTTGTTTTTCTTCTATATGTACATGTACTCATGAGGAGGATGGCCGCATCATCTTCTTCACATCAACCAGAAAGCGCGAACAGCAGCAGCATGGAGGCCGAACTCCCGACATGGCCGGTCCACCTGAGTCAACCGCCGCCCGTCCGGCTTCACCGACCTCTGGCGCGTCCATCTGCGCCGGAACCGCCCTCCAGCGGTGTTCCTGAGTCGCACGGCCGGCATAATGCGATGGTGCATCACTCCTCCCTTTCTGCTCAGCAGAGACACAAGCCTGGCCGGCAGCGCGGAACTCCTCAGTCCGGTCGCCCGCTCGGCAGTGATCTCCATGGTGGAGCCGCCTCTCCCGCCGGTGTCGTAGGCGCAATGCGCTCCTCCCTCATCAGCTTCTCAGGCATGGTTGTTGCGGCGTACGCGCAGACCCCATGCGGCGCGGAAATAGGAAGCAGGTCACGCCTCCGGGCGCGGCGGTTCTTCCTCCGTCGCCGTCTGCTTGCCATGGCCCTTTTTCCTTTAACCATGCAAGGTGAGTGGGCCGCCTTCCCCTTGATTACCTGCATGCAGGTAAATGCGCACAAGTATTATAGGAAACGAAAGGACGTGGTGATCTTCAACGTCAGATTAATTGGTTGCCTCATTAAGCGGCCAATTGATGAGGATTACTAACGCCACTTATTTGCTACGGCTAGAACTAGGCAGCTGTTTCCACGACTTCCACAGGTTCCGCACCAGTTAATTCGTGCATGCATGCTTGTATGACCATCCAGCCTTCAACTTCATGGCCGTATTTGCTAGTGCTAACTTGCAGGGTCACCCGATGGATCTTTCACTCGGACAGCTGCGAACCAGATTCGCTCATGGTTCAGACAGATGAATCCACTCGGTGACTCGGACAATGACTCAAGTTCATTCGGCTAACTACTAATATGCAGGGTAACTCGGAAGGAGTTTGCATCCAGACGACTAACTTGCACGGACATTTTTGATCCAGTAGAAAATATATTTGTAGCCATACTTGCTACTAACTTGCAGGGTCACTTGTCCCATCGTTGTCCACCGACAGCAGTTCACTCGGACGGACATTTCTTTCAGACGAATAACACGATGATAGGCAGATGAGTTTTTCATTAGATTATTAAACATCCAGATTCATTCGGATGCATTTTTTATACGACTAACGTGAAGTGAAGTGACTCCGCCGCCTGCACACCGTCGCTCAACTGGTCACACCAGCATCACGTGGTCCCGCGCGCATCGTCACTCGACGTCCTGCGCGTCACCACTCCGCTGCCTGTATGCGTCTACTTCATCTGGACGGCCCGCGCATCGTCACTCCGCGGCACGCGTCTACTTTATCCGGACGTCCCGCACGTCGCCACTCTACGGGACGCGTCTACATCACTCGGACGCCCCGCTCGACATCAGTCCGCGGGACATGTCTACTTCACTCGGCCGCCCCGCGCGTCGCCACTTGGTTGGTCATCTCATCACCACTCGGTCGCCCCGCGCGTCGCCATCGGTTGGTCACCTCATCACCACTCGGCCGCCCCGTGCGTCGTCAGCGGTTGGTCACCTCATCACCATTCGGCTGCCCCGTGTGTCACCATCGGTTGGTCAACTCATAACCATTCGGCCGCCCTGCGCGTCGCCACTCTGTGGGACGCTTCTACGCTACTCGGACGCCCCACTCATCGTCACTCCATGGCACGCGCCTCTACTTCACCAGGACGCCCCGCGCATCGTCGCTCCGCGGGATGCGTCTACATCATCCGGACGCCCGTGCGTCGTCATTCCATGGGACGCCTCTACTTCACTCGGACGCCCCGCGCGGCGCCAATCCGTGCCACGCGTCTACATCATCCGGATGCTACGCGCGTTGCCACTCTGCGAGATGCGTCTACGCTACTCGGACGCCCCGCTCGTCGTCACTCCATGGCACGCGCCTCTACTTCACCAGGACGCCCTGCGCATCGTCGCTCCGTGGGATGCGTCTACATCATCCGGACGCCCGCACGTCGTCATTCCGCAGGACGCT
>NC_057813.1:582451775-582454943 GCF_018294505.1 Triticum aestivum | reverse complement strand
CCGCACGTCGCCATTAGTTGGTCACCTCATCACCACTCGGCCGCCACGCGCGTCGCCATAGGTTGGTCACCTCACAACCACTCGCCCGCCCCGCACGTCGCCACTCGGTTGGTCACCTCATAACCACTCGGCCGCCTCGCGCGTCTTCACTTGGTTGGTCGCCTCATCATCACTCGACCACTCGCGCGCCTTCAAACAGCTAAGTCATTTTACATTCTACTATTTCCGTATTCCCGAGTATCCTGTAATTCACACATCACGGTCACTCGAAGGCCACGGCACCGAGTGTACCTCTACGGTCGGCTGTTTTTTTTCACATACTTGCTTCGTACTGTCCAACCTCCATTTTTTCGCATACATCATTCATGAACTCCATATGTCGTTCTTCATTTCGAGTTTGCATCAGTCCTCCGGGACTGCAACTTAGTCGAAACACTACACTTCTATTTTATTTGAGCCAGTATTCCAATGAGTTCAGTCAGATCCTTCACTTTGACAAGTTTGAACGGATCCTTCGCTCTTTCAGACTCTTGCTGGTTAACCAGCAAGCCCCTTGCACTCCCAGCGGGTGTCTATGGGTGTTATTCACATAAATCATTTCAGCACACATCAAATTTCCTTGAAAAATTATTTCGTTGGCTTGTGCCATTTTTTACACAAGTTACGCGATCACTCGACGACCCTATGCGCCAACATCATCGCTGCTCGGACTTGGTCACCATATCGGTCCCAGCGCATCACAACACCGACCTCGTCGCTCTGTTCACTTCAAACACATCATGCCAACCCCTCTGTGGAATCCTTTTCATCGTATCAATGATATAGACCTCGTCAAGCATGAGACAGATAAGTCCCTTTTATAATTAAACTTCACACTTCACTCTTTTTGCGAGTTTGCCTCTTTCAAGCATCACTCTGAAGCTTCTCCTCATCATTACCCGAGTCTGACTCGATGAATTGCAAATCATCCATTCAAAACTATATTTCTCATATTCCGACATGTCCGTTGTCGAAGCCTGTAGTACGCTCGGGGGCTACGCCGCACTTGGGGGTTGCATCTCATTTGGAATGACACTCTCCTGAGTAGTCAAGTACTTCATCACCAGTCAGATCCTTCACTTCAACAAGTGCATTCGATCTGCCACTTTGACAAGCTTTATAATAACCCAGACACTCTGCACGCCATCTTCACTCTTATTCAGACTCAATTGTCACGTCGGTCTTGTTGTGTCGCAACCAAACTACACCGATCTCATCGTTACATTAGCTTTGAGAGCATCTGGCTAACTCCTTCGAAGACCATTTCAGCCACTTGGTTGGACACGCAATATGTCACTTGGCCACCTCGCACATCCTCACTCGGTCGTCCCGCACCACTCAGGCGCTCCATGCGTTGCCTCTCGGTTGTGCATGTCTTCACCACTCGGCCGCGCCGTGCGTCGCCACTCGGTTGTGCACGTCTTTCCCATTTGGCCGCCCCACGCGTAGTCACTCGGTTGTACACATCATCACCCCTCGGCCGCCTCGCGCGTCACCATCAATTGGACATGTATTTACCTCTACACCCCCAACACGGGAACGACTAAGTTACTCGTACGATCAAACCTCATATCACACTCTGTAGCAAGCTTACCTCTTTCGAGCATCACTCGGGGGCTACGCACAGCCGTTGGCCATGCCTCCCTCAGGGGTTACGCCCGTTCAATCAACTCATTGATCACATCAGGAATATCTTTCTGACCATACATGCTCGGTCCAGTACTCGCCTAAGTTTGAAAAATCCTACCGAGTGGTGAGCAATCCTCCCACTCGGAGGCTTAGCTGTAGTCCAGTACTCGCCTAAGTTTGAAAAATCCTACCGAGTGGTTAGCAATCCTCCCACTCGGGGGCTTAGCTGCAGTCCAGTACTCGCCTAAGCTTTAAAAATCCTACCGAGTGGTGAGCGATCCTCCCACTCGGAGGCTTAGTTGCAGTCCAGTACTCACCTAAGTTTGAAAAATCTTACCGAGTAGTGAGCAATCCTCCCACTCAGGGGGCTTAGCAAAGTGCGGGTCTACCACGACCACCACTTCAGGGCTGCACCGTCAAGAAGAAGGACAAGATTGTGCGCATTGTCAAAGGCCCATCCAACGGCTAGCGCCAAAGCAGACGGCTGACAGGAACGTCAAGACCATTGATGAGTGCCTTGCTGGTGAACTGAGACAGGAATGTCAAGACCATTGCTGAGGGCCTTCCTGATGAGCTGATCAATGTTGCTCAAGGATCGTCCAACTGGTCGACTGTTGATTCCTCTTCAGAAGCTGTATCAAGCAAACATAAACCAATCCGAGAGAAGAACAAGTTCGATCAATACCAGCTAAAAAGAGTTTTAGTTCTCTCAGACCCCCGCTGACTGCCCGCAGTCGATGGAGGTCTCGGGGACTACACCCAGTGGGTGCACTAAGCGTGCCCCCACTGGAGTAATGTCCACTCGGTATGGCCTAACCAGTCCGAGTGATTAACAACAACAAAAAAATAGGCTCTAAGACTCCCGCCGACTGCCCGCAGTCGACTGCAGTCTCGGGGACTACACCCAGTGGGAGCACTCAGCGTGCCACCACTGGAATGGTATCCACTCGGAACGGTCCGCCCGGTCCGAGTGACGGCCAAACAACAAAAAAAGACATGTTCCAGGTGTGAAGAAATTCCGAGTAATCAGTTACTCGATGCAGGACCAGCTCCAAATCACTCAAAAAAATTGCTATAAGGTGAGTTCAACGCTCCTCCGCAAACTTGTTTGAGCTCATTTCAGTCGGACACCATGCAGTCTGGAATCCGTCAAGGCAACACACGGAGATAAGACCGCCGGGTGACCAGAGGAAGTTCATAAGTGCCTCTGTAGCACTCGACTCATCTGGGAATTCACCTCGACTCGACCCGCTCAACCTTGACCGATTCGGGGGCTTAGCAGCAGTCCAGTTGGTCACATCATCACCAATCGGCCGCCCCGCGCGTCGCCATCGGTTGGTCACCTCATCACCACTCAGCCGCCCCGCGCGTCGCCATCAGTTGGTCGCCTCATCACCACTCGGCCGCCCCGCGCGTCGCCATCGGTTGGTCACCTCATCACCACTCGGCCGCCCCGCGCGTCACCATCGGTTGGTCGCCTCATCACCACTTGGCCGCCCC
>NC_057813.1:582440223-582451517 GCF_018294505.1 Triticum aestivum | reverse complement strand
CATCACCACTTGGCTGCCCCGCGCGTCGCCATCAGTTGGTCACCTCATCACCACTCGGCCGCCCCGTGCATCGCCATAGGTTGATCACCTCATAACCACTCGACCGCCCCCGCACGTCGCCACTCGGTTGGTCACCTCATAACCACTCGGCCGCCCCGCGCGTCTTCACTCGGTTGGTCGCCTCATCATCACTCGACCACTCACGTGCGTTCAAACAGCTAAGTCATTTTACATTCAGCTATTTCCGTCTTCCCGAGTATCCCATAATTCACACATCATGTTCCCTCGGAGGCCACGGCACCGAGTGTACCTCTACGCTCGGCTGTTTTTTTCACATACTTGCTTCGTACTGTACAACCTCCATTTTTTCGCATACATCATTCATGAACTCCATATGTCGTTCTTCATTCCGAGTTTGCATCGGTCCTCCGGGACTGCATCTTAGTCGAAACACTACACTTCCGTTTTATTTGAGCCAGTATTCCAATGAGTTCAGTCAGATCCTTTGTTAGGGAACGTAGTAATTTCAAAAAAAATCCTACGCACACGCAACATCATGGTGATGTATAGCAACGAGAGGGGAGAGTGTTGTCCACGTACCCTCGTAGACCGTAAGCGGAAGCGTTATGACAACGCGGTTGATGTAGTCGTACGTCTTCACGATCCGACCGATCCAAGCACCGAACGTACGGCACCTCCGAGTTCAGCACACGTTCAGCTTGATGACGATCCCCGGACTCCGATCCAACAGGGTGTCAGGGATGAGTTCCGTCAGCATGACGGCGTGGTGACGATGATGATGTTCTACCGACGCAGGGCTTCGCCTAAGCTTCGCAACGATATGACCAAGGTGGAATATGGTGGAGGGGGGCACCGCACACGGCTAAGGAACGATCACGAAGATCAACTTGTGTGTCTAGAGGTGCCCCCCTGCCCCCGTATATAAAGGAGGGAGGGAGGAGGTGCGGCCGACCCCCTAGGGGTGCGCCTGGAGGAGTCCTACTCCCACCGGGAGTAGGACTCCCCCCTCTTGCCTTGGTGGAGAAGGAAAGGGGGGAGGGGAAAGAGGAAAGGGGGGCGCCGCCCCCCCCCCCTTCCTCGTCCTATTCGGACTAGGGGGGAGGGGGGCGCGGCCTGCCCTGGCCGGCCCTCCTCTTCTCCCTCCTGGCCCATGTAGGCCCAATAACCCCCGGGGGGGTTCTGGTAACCCCCCGGTACTCCGGAAAAATCCCGGTTTCTCCCGGAACGATTTCGATATCCAAATATAGGCTTCCAATATATCAATATTTATGTCTCGACCATTTCGAGACTCCTCGTCATGTCCGGGATCACATCCGGGACTCCGAACAACCTTCGATACATCAAAACATATAAACTCATAATAAAATTGTCATCGTAATGTTAAGCGTGTGGATCCTACGGGTTCGAGAACTATGTAGACATGACCTAGAACTATTCTCGGTCAATAACCAATAGCGGAACCTAGATGCTCATATTGGCTCCCACATATTCTACGAAGATCTTTATCGGTCAAACCGCATAACAACATACGTTGTTCCCTTTGTCATCGGCATGTTACTTGCCCGAGATTCAATCGTCGGTATCTAATACCTAGTTCAATCTCGTTACCGGCAAGTCTCTTTACTCGTTACGTAATGCATCATTCTGTAACTAACTCATTAGCTACATTGCTTGCAAGGCTTATAGTGATGTGCATTACCGAGAGGGCCCAGAGATACCTCTCCGACAACCAGAGTGACAAAACCTAATCTCGAAATACGCCAACCCAACATGTACCTTTGGAGACACCTGTAGAGCTCCTTTATAATCACCCAGTTACATTGTGACGTTTGGTAGCACACAAAGTGTTCCTCCAGTAAACGGGAGTTGCATAATCTCATAGTTACAGGAACAAGAATAAGTCATGAAGAAAGCAATAGCAACATACTAAACGATCAAATGCTAGGCTAACGAAATGGGTCATGTCAATCACATCATTCTCCTAATGATGTGATCTCGTTGATCAAATTACAACACATGTCTATGGTTAGGAAACATAACCATCTTTGATTAATGAGCTAGTCAAGTAGAGGCATACTAGTGACGTTATGTTTGTCTATGTATTCACACATGTGTCATGTTTCCGGTTAATACAATTCTAGCATGAATAATAAACATTTATCATGATACGAGGAAATAAATAATAACTTTATTATTGCCTCTAGGGCATATTTCCTTCAGTCTCCCATTTGCACTAGAGTTAATAATCTAGATTACACAGTAATGATTCTAACACCCATGGAGTCTTGGTGCTGATCATGTTTTGCTCGTGGAAGAGGCTTAGTCAATGGGTCTGCAACATTCGGATCCATATGTATCTTGCAAATCTCTATGTCTCCCACCTGGACTTGGTCCCGGATGGAATTGAAGCGTCTCTTGATGTGCTTGGTCCTTTTGTGAAATCTGGATTCCTTTGCTAAGGCAATTGCACCAGTATTGTCACAGAAGATCTTCATTGGTCCGGATGCACTAGGTATGACACCTAGATCGGAAATGAACTCTTTCATCCAGACTCCTTCATTTGCTGCTTCCAAAGCAGCTATGTACTCCGCTTCACATGTAGATCCCGCCACGACGCTTTGTTTATAACTGTACCAACTTACAGCTCCACCGTTTAATAAAAACACGTATCCGGTTTGCGATTTAGAATTGTCCGGATCAGTGTCAAAGCTTGCATCGACGTATCTACGACTAGCTCTTTGTCACCTCCATATACGAGAAACATATCCTTAGTCCTTTTCAGGTATTTCAGGATGTTCTTGACCGTTGTCCAGTGATCCACTCCTGGATTACTTTGGTACCTTCCTGCCGAGCTTATTGCTAAGCATACGTCAGGTCTGGTACACAACATTGCATACATGATAGAGCCTATGGCTGAAGCATAGGGAATATTTTTCATTTTCTCTCTATCTTCTGTTGTGGTCGGGCATTGAGTCTGACTCAACTTCACACCTTGTAATACAGGCAAGAACCCTTTCTTTGCCTGATCCATTTTGAACTTTTTCAAAACTTTATCAAGGTATGTGCTTTGTGAAAGTCCAATTAAACGGCTTGATCTATCTCTATAAATCTTGATGCCCAATATGTAAGCAGTTTCACCGAGGTCTTTCATAGAAAAACTTTTATTCAAGTATCCCTTTATGTTATCCAGAAATTCTATATCATTTCCAATTAATAATATGTCATCTACATATAATATCAGAAATGCTACAGAGCTCCCACTCACTTTCTTGTAAATACAGGCTTCTCCAAAAGTCTGTATAAAACCATAAGCTTTGATCACACTATCAAAGCGTTTATTCCAACTCCGAGATGCTTGCACCAGTCCATAAATGGATCGCTAGAGCTTGCACACTTTGTTAGCACCTTTTGGATCGACAAAACCTTCTGGTTGCATCATATACAACTCTTCTTCCAGAAATCCATTCGAAAATGCAGTTTTGACATCCATTTGCCAAATTTCATAATCATAAAATGCAGCAATTGCTAACATGATTCGGACAGACTTAAGCATCGCTACGAGTGAGAAAGTCTCATCATAGTCAACCCCTTGAACTTGTCGAAAACCTTTCACAACAAGTCGAGCTTTATATACAGTTACATTACCATCTGCGTCAGTCTTCTTCTTAAAGATCCATTTATTCTCAATGGCTTGCCGATCATCGGGCAAGTCAACCAAAGTCCATACTTTGTTCTCATGCATGGATCCCATCTCAGATTTCATGGCTTCTAGCCATTTTGCGGAATCTGGGCTCATCGTCGCTTCCTCATAGTTCGTAGGTTCGCCATGGTCAAGTAACATGACTTCCAGAATAGGATTACCGTACCACTCGGGTGCGGATCTTACTCTGGTAGACCTATGAGGTTCAGTAGAAACTTGATCTGAAGTTTCATGATCAATATCATTAGCTTCCTCACTAATTGGTGTAGTTTTCACAGGAACCGGTTCTTGTGATGGACTATTTTCCAATAAGGGAGCAGGTACAGTTACCTCATCAAGTTCTACTTTCCTCCCACTCACTTCTTTCGAGAGAAACTCCTTCTCTAGAAAGGATCCGAATTTAGCAACAAAAATCTTGCCCTCAGATCTGTGATAGAAGGTGTACCCAACAGTCTCTTTTGGGTTTCCTATGAAGACACATTTCTCCAATTTGGGTTCGAGCTTATCTGGTTGAAGTTTCTTCACATAAGCATCGCAGCCCCAAACTTTAAGAAACGACAACTTTGGTTTCTTGCCAAACCACAGTTCATGAGGCGTCGTCTTAACGGATTTTGATGGTGCCCTATTTAACGTGAATGCGGCCGTCTCTAAAGCATAACCCCAAAACGATAGCGGTAAATCAGTAAGAGACATCATAGATCGCACCATATCTAGTAAAGTACGATTATGACGTTCGGACACACCATTTCGTTGTGATGTTCCGGGTGGCATGAGTTGTGAAACTATTCCGCATTGTTTCAAATGTAAACCAAACTCGTAACTCAAATATTCTCCTCCACAATCAGATCGTAGAAATTTTTTTTATTACGATGATTTTCCACTTCACTTTGAAATTCTTTGAACTTTTCAAATGTTTCAGACTTGTGTTTCATTAAGTAGGTATACCCATATCTGCTCAAATCATCTGTGAAGGTGAGAAAATAACGATACCCGCCGCGAGCCTCAATATTCATTGGACCACAAACATCAGTATGTATGATTTCCAATAAATCAGTTGCTCGCTCCATAGTTCTGGAGAACGGCGTTTTAGTCATCTTGCCCATGAGGCACGGTTCGCAAGTACCAAGTGATTCATAATCAAGTGATTCCAAAAGTCCATCAGTATGGAGTTTCTTCATGCGCTTTATACTGATATGACCTAAACGGCAGTGCCACAAATAAGTTGCACTATCATTATCAACTCTGCATCTTTTGGTTTCAACACTATGAATATGTGTATCACTACTATCGAGATTCAATAAAAATAGACCACTCTTTAAGGGTGCATGACCATAAAAGATATTACTCATATAAATAGAACAACCATTATTCTCTGATTAAAATGAATAACCGTCTCGCATCAAACAAGATCCAGATATAATGTTCATGCTCAACGCTAGCACCAAATAACAATTATTTAGGTCTAAAACTAATCCCGATGGTAGATGTAGAGGTAGCGTGCCGACTGCGATCACATCGACTTTGGAACCATTTCCCACGCGCATCGTCACCTCATCCTTAGCCAATCTTCACTTAATCCGTAGTCCCTGTTTCGAGTTGCAAATATTAGCAACAGAACCAGTATCAAATACCCAGGTACTACTGCGAGTATAAGTAAGGTACACATCAATAACATGTATATCACATATACCTTTGTTTACTTTGCCATCCTTCTTATCCGCCAAATACTTGGGGCAGTTCCGCTTCCAGTGTCCAGTCTGCTTGCAGTAGAAGCACTCAGTTTCAGGCTTAGGTCCAGACTTGGGTTTCTTCTCTTGAGCAGCAACTTGTTTGTTGTTCTTCTTGAGGTTCCCCTTCTTCTTCCCTTTACCCTTTTTCTTGAAACTGGTGGTCTTGTTGACTATCAACACTTGATGCTCCTTCTTGATTTCTACCTCCGCGGCTTTTAGCATTGCGAAGAGCTCGGGAATAGTCTTGTTCATCCCTTGCATACTATAGTTCATCACAAAGCTCTTGTAGCTTGGTGGCAGTGATTGAAGAATTCTGTCAATGACACTATCATCAGGAAGATTAACTCCCAGTTGAATCAAGTGATTATTATACCCAGAGATTTTGAGTATGTGTTCACTGACAGAACTATTCTCCTCCATCTTGCAGCTATAGAACTTATTGGAGACTTCATATCTCTCAATCCGGGCATTTGCTTGAAATACTAACTTCAACTCCTGGAACATCTCATATGCTCCATGACGTTCAAAACGTCGTTGAAGACCCGGTTCTAAGCCGTAAAGCATGGCACACTGAACTATCGAGTAGTCATCAGCTTTGCTCTGCCAGACGTTCTTAACGTCGTCAGTTGCATCAGCAGCAGGCCTGGCACCCAGCGGTGCTTCCAGGACGTAATTCTTCTGTGCAGCAATGAGGATAATCCTCAGGTTACGGACACACTCCGTGTAATTGCTACCATCAACTTTCAACTTTGCTTTCTCAAGAAACGCATTAAAATTCAACGGAACAACAGCACGAGCCATCTATCTACAACAAACATAGACAAGCAAAATACTATCAGGTACTAAGTTCATGATAAATTTAAGTTCAATTAATCATATTACTTAAGAACTCCCACTTAGACAGACATCTCTCTAGTCATCTAAGTGATCACGTGATCCAAATCAACTAAACCATGTCCGATCATCACGTGAGATGGAGTAGTTTCAATGGTGAACATCACTATGTTGATCATATCTACTATATGATTCGCGTTCGACCTTTCGGTCTCCGTGTTCCAAGGACATATCTGTTATATGCTAGGCTCATCAAGTTTAACCTGAGTATTCCGTGTGTGCAACTGTTTTGCACCCGTTGTATTTGAACGTAGAGCCTATCACACCCGATCATCACGTGGTGTCTCAGCACGAAGAACTTTCGCAACGGTGCATACTCAGGGAGAACACTTCTTGATAATTTTTAGTGAGAGATCATCTTAAAATGCTACCGTCAATCAAAGCAAGATAAGATGCATAAAGGATAAACATCACATGCAATCAATATAAGTGATATGATATGGCCATCATCATCTTGTGCTTGTGATCTCCATCTCCGAAGCACCGTCGTGATCACCATCGTCACCGGTGCGACACCTTGATCTCCATCGTAGCATCGTTGTTGTTACGCCATCTATTGCTTCTACGACTATCGCTACCGCTTAGTGATAAAGTAAAGCAATTACAGGGCGTTTGCATTTCATACAATAAAGCGACAACCATATGGCTCCTGCCAGTTGCCGATAACTTTGGTTACAAAACATGATCATCTCATACAATAAAATATAGCATCACGTCTTGACCATATCACATCACAACATGCACTGTAAAAACAAGTTAGACGTCCTCTACTTTGTTGTTGCAAATTCTACGTGGCTGCTACGGGCTGAGTAAGAGCCGTTCTTACCTACGCATCAAAAACACAACGATAGTTCGTCAAGTTAGTGTTGTTTTAACCTTCGCAAGGACCGGGCGTAGCCACACTCGGTTCAACTAAAGTTGGAGAAACAGACACCCGCCAGCCACCTGTGTGCACAGCACGTCGGTAGAACCAGTCTCGCGTAAGCATACGCGTAATGTCGGTTCGGGCCGCTTCATCCAACAATACCGCCGAACCAAAGTATGACATGCTGGTAAGCAGTATGACTTGTATCGCCCACAACTCACTTGTGTTCTACTCGTGCATATAACATCTACGCATAAAACCTAGGCTTGGATGCCACTGTTAGGGAACGTAGTAATTTCAAAAAAATTCCTACGCACACGCAAGATCATGGTGATGTATAGCAACGAGAGGGGAGAGTGTTGTCCACGTACCCTTGTAGACCGTAAGCGGAAGCATTATGACAACACGGTTGATGTAGTCGTACGTCTTCACGATCCGACCGATCCAAGCACCGAACGTACGGCACCTCCGAGTTCAGCACACGTTCAGCTCAATGACGATCCCGGGACTCCGATCCAGCAGGGTGTCGGGGATGAGTTCCGTCAGCACGACGGCATGGTGACGATGATGATGTTCTACCGACGCAGGGCTTCGCCTAAGCACCGCAACGATATGACCGAGGTGGAATATGGTGGAGGGGGGCACCGCACACGGCTAAGGAACGATCACGAAAATCAACTTGTGTGTCTAGAGGTGCCCCCCCCCCCCTGCCCCCGTATATAAAGGAGGGAGGGGGAGGTGCAGCCGGCCCCCTAGGGGTGCGCCTGGAGGAGTCCTACTCCCACCGGGAGTAGGACTCCCCCCTCTTGCCTTGGTGGAGAAGGAAAGGGGGGGAGAAGAGGAAAGGGGGGCGTCGCCCCCCCACCTTCCTTGTCCTATTCGGACTAGGGAGGAGGGGGTGCGCGGCCTGCCCTGGTCGGCCCTCCTCTTCTACCTCCTGGCCCATGTAGGCCCAATAACCCCCGGGAGGGTTCCGGTAACCCCCCGGTACTCCGGAAAAATCTCGGTTTCTCCCGGAATGATTCCGATATCCAAATATAGGCTTCCAATATATCAATCTTTATGTCTTGACCATTTCGAGACTCCTCGTCATGTCCGGGATCACATCCGGGACTCCGAACAACCTTCGGTACATCAAAACATATAAACTCATAATAAAACTGTCATCGTAACATTAAGCGTGCGGACCCTACGGGTTCGAGAACTATGTAGACATGACCTAGAACTATTCTCGGTCAATAACCAATAGCGGAACCTGGATGCTCATATTGGCTCCCACATATTCTACGAAGATCTTTATCGGTTAAACCGCATAACAACATACGCTGTTCCCTTTGTCATCGGCATGTTACTTGCCCGAGATTCGATCGTCGGTATCTAATACCTAGTTCAATCTCGTTACCGGCAAGTCTCTTTACTCGTTACGTAATGCATCATTCCATAACTAACTCATTAGCTACATTGCTTGCAAGGCTTATAGTGATGTGCATTACTGAGAGGGCCCAGAGATACCTCTCCAACAATCAGAGTGACAAAACCTAATCTCGAAATACGCCAACCCAACATGTACCTTTGGAGACACCTGTAGAGCTCCTTTATAATCACCCAGTTATGTTGTGACGTTTGGTAGCACACAAAGTGTTCCTCCAGTAAACGGGAGTTGCATAATCTCATAGTTACAGGAACATGTATAAGTCATGAGGAAAGCAATAGCAACATACTAAATGATCAAGTGCTAGGCTAACGGAATGGGTCATGTCAATCACATCATTCTCCTAATGATGTGATCTCATTAATCAAATGACAACACATGTCTATGGTTAGGAAACATAACCATCTTTGATTAATGAGCTAGTCAAGTAGAGGCATACTAGTGACGTTATGTTTGTCTATGTATTCACACATGTATCATGTTTCCGGTTAATACAATTCTAGCATGAATAATAAACATTTATCATGATATGAGGAAATAAATAATAAATTTATTATTGCCTCTAGGGCATATTTCCTTCATCCTTCACTTTGACAAGTTTGAACGGATCCTTCGCTCTTTCAGACTCTTGCTGGTTAACCAGCAAGCCCCTTGCACTCCCAGCGGGTGTCTATGGGTATTATTCACATAAATCATTTCAGCACACATCAAATTTCCTCGAAAAATTATTTCGTTGGCTTGTGCCATTTTTTACACAAGTTACGCGATCACTCGACGACCCTATGCGCCAACTTCATCGCTGCTTGGACTTGGTCACCATACCGGTCTCAGCGCACCACAACACCGACCTCGTCGCTCTGTTCACTTCAAACACATCCGGCCAACCCCTCTGTGGAATCCTTTTCATCGTATCAATGATATAGACCTCGGCAAGCATGAGACAGATAAGTCCATTTTATAATTAAACTTCACACTTCACTCTTTTTGCGAGTTTGCTTCTTTCAAGCATCACTCGGAAGCTTCTCCTCATCATTACCCGAGTCCGACTCGATGAATTGCAAATCATCCATTCAAAACTATATTTCTCGTATTCCGACATGTCCGTTGTCGAAGCCTGTAGTACGCTCGGGGGCTACGCCGCACTTGGGGGCTGCATCTCATTTGGAATGACACTCTCCTGAGTAGTCAAGTACTTCATCACCAGTCAGATCCTTCACTTCAACAAGTGCATTCGATCCGCCACTTTGACAAGTTTTATAATAACCCAGACACTCTGCACCCATCTTCATTCTTATTCAGACTCAATTGTCACGCCGGTCTTGTTGTGTCGCAACCAAACTACACCGACCTCATCGTTACATTAGCTTCGAGAGCATCTGGCTAACTCCTTCGAAGACCATTTCAGCCACTTGGCTGGACACGCAATATGTCACTTGGCCACCTCGCACATCCTCACTCGGCCATCCTGCACCACTCGGGCGCTCCATGCGTCGCCTCTCGGTTGTGCACGTCTTCACCACTCGGCCGCTCCGTGCGTCGCCACTCGGTTGTGCACGTCTTCCCCATTTGGCCGCCCCGCTCATCGTCACTCGGTTGTACACATCATCACCCCTCGGCCGCCTCGCGTGTCACCATCAGTTGGACATGTCTTTACCTCTACGCCCCCAACACGGGAATGACTAAGTTACTCGTATGATCAAACCTCATATCACACTCTGTAGCAAGCTTACCTCTTTTGAGCATCACTCGGGGGCTACGCACAGCCGTTGGCCATGCCTCCCTCAGGGGTTACGCCCATTCAATCAACTCATTGATCACATCAGGAATATCTTTCTGACCATACATGCTCGGTCCACTGAAAATCTATAAGGATAGTACTGTCCACTCGGACGATCGCCCAAATCATTACCTAAAGTCATCTTCAGGACTGCAAAAGGGTGAAAACAACGCTCCTCTACGGATACACTTGGCCCTATCCTAGGCTCCAAGGCGTCAGTTTCACAAACTTGGACTCAGAGATGACATGTGCTGGTTTTCCCCCGGGATAATGAGTGGCCTCTCTCTGGAGAGTCAGTCCACACACTAGCCTCATCACTCGGGTTTCATGGCACGTCCATGTCAGACCACTAGTCTATCTCCTCCGGGAGACATACAAGTGCCACAAGTTTTTCCTTGCAGTCAACATACCCCGATCAGTCGGGAAGCACGTCCACTTGGATAAATACCCCTTTCATGCAAAAGGGTAAAAATGAAGCGCCATCGCTGAATCGTACAGGCGGCCTTACTCGTCGAACATCGTTCGTACAACCACCTTGCTACGCATCCATACGATTGATTCAATTCCAGATAAAGATATTTTACAGTCTTCCGAATGATTGTTGTTCATTTTTTACATGTTCTAAAATCCCCCAGTGGGTGCCTTAGTTGCGAATCCGTTTCGCCTAAGTCGAAGAAAAAATCCTACCGAGTGGTGAGTCTGCCTCTCACTCGGAGGCTTAGCTGCAGTCCAGTACTCGCCTAAGTAACAAAAATCCTACCGAGTGGTGAGTCCGCCTCTCACTCGGGGGCTTAGCTGCAGTCCAGTACTCGCCTAAGTGACAAAAATCCTACCAAGTGGTGAGTCTACCTCTCACTCGGGGGCTTAGCTGCAGT